>NC_077230.1:83118657-83235296 GCF_027887165.1 Monodelphis domestica
AAAAAATTATTTTAAATCAAAATTGCCTTTTTAAAAATGTTTTTTAAGGGGGCAGCTTGTGGTACAACTACAAATAAATGGCTGTGACCTGATACAGCAAAGGAGATTCAGGAGTGTTCAGATAAGTAAGAGAATTGGAAAAAGAGCAGTATCATGCAAACCAGAATCCAGAAGGAGAGGTTGTCAAGTCAATCCTATAGACAAATGCAGAGAACAATAATAGTGATTATAAAGAGGTCATTGGATTTGTCAAGACTTTATTGATAATTTTGGAAATTTTGAATGATAAAGTAAAAACCATACTGAAGAGGTTTTAGCAGAGGAGAAAATATAAAAGGTACCCCTCATTCAGCTCTTTAGAATGTTTTTTTCCCTTCTACATTGTTGTAATCGTGTTCATTGTTTTCTTGCTTCTCCTTGATTCATTCTATATTCCTCTTCCCATGTTTTTCTGAATTTTTTAGTCATCATTTCTTATAGTGACAGGGTATTCTATTACATTTCAGCCTAATTCAAACTGTTCAGCCATTTTACTAGACAATGGACACCCACTTTATTTCCAGTTCTTTGTTACCCCTCAAAAGTGTTGTTATGCCTATTTTGGTATGTATATAGTCTTTCCTTCTATCTTCCTTGATGTATATGTTCAATGGCAGGATTTCTGGATCAAAAGATATAAGCAATATATTCGCTTTTCTTGAATAATTCAAAATTATTCTCAAGAATGAACCAGTTCACAGCTACATCAGTGATATATGACTGTGCCTGTCTTTCTACATCCTTCCCACAAAAATTCTATCTTTTGTAATTTTTACCAATTTACTGGTTGGGAGTTGAAATCTCAAAGTTATTTTCATTTTCTTTTATTACTGATTTGGGGAATCTTTCAAATGCTAATAGTCTCCTTTGTCTTCCTAATAGTTTTTCTTTGAATCATTTATTCATAAACTTTGATTATTGGGGACTAGCACTTGGTCTTGTATATTCTCTATATTTTGGATATATGATTTTATCAGAAATATTTGACAGATTTTTCTCAAGATTTTATACCTTATTCCAGGCCAATTGATTTTTTCATGCAAAGGTTTAAAAAATTGTTTTAAATCAAAATTGCCTTTTAAAAAAATACTTTTTAAGGGAGGCAGCTGGGTAGCTCAGTGGATTGAGAGCCAAGGCCTCAGAGACAGGAGGTCCTATATTTAAATCTGGCCTCAGACACTTCTTAGCTGTGTGACCCTGAGCAAGTCACTTGACCCCCATTGCCTAGCCCATACCATTCACTCTTCTGCGTTGGAACTAATACATAGTATTGATTCCAAGGTGGAAAGTAAAGGTTTTAAAAATGCTTTTTAGAAGCAGCATTATATAGTTGATAATATTCAGGGCTTAAAGCTAGAAATAGCAGCTTTCAAAAATCACCTTTGACAATAGTTTACCCTGAACAAACTACTTAAACTCTGTATATCTCAGGTTAATTCTCTCAAATTTATCTAATTCATGAACCAGTTGTTGGTCCTTGTAGAAGTTTCCACATTTGGACTTTCCAACTCTGAGGAAAGCATAGATCTTTTTTTTTTTATGCTCACCTCTCTGTCTTCTTTGATTAAGAAAACCTTCCTCTGGCATTTGTGTTTTCCTCTTATTTTTTGAATTGTGTAAAAAGAAACAAATTTTTCATGGATGCATTTGGAATATATTGTAGTATATAGTGTAAAATGTTAGTCTAAACCTAATTTCTATCAAATTTCTGTTTTTCTAAGTAGCTCTTATCAAATATGGAGTCCTTCCCCTAGTAGTTTATATTCTTGAATTTACATGAACACTGCCTTATTTTGAGTTGCTTTAGGTCTTGATAGTCTAATATTTCCCACTAATTTACTTTTCTATTCATTAAAGAGCACCAAATAAGTTTAATTGTTACTGCTTCACAAGATAATGCTATTTCTATTTTCATTACTTACCTTGAGATTCATGACTAAAATTTTTTTAGAAGTGAATCCACAATAGAGAGAAAATAAGATTATCAGATATTATAACACATATGACACATATTCTAGAAAATCTGAAAATCTAAAGAAAATGAATAATTATCTACAAATGATGTAAAATATCAAAATTAACAAACCATAAAAGAGATTTTTTAAAATCCAATATAGAAAAATTAGAAATTAAACTATAAATGAACTATCAAAGGGGGAGATGTGTGTGGAAGCATCACTATGTTACAGACAGATTGACAGGTAAATGATATAAAATATTGAAATATATTATTATGATACAAAAATTATTCTCAATAATTGGGAAAGAAGGCACTCTACTAAAATTTATTATGTAGATATAGTCCTAATACTCATGCCAGGGAGAGACAAATCAGTGATCGAGAATGGATATTGATACGAAAAATTAAATAATACCCTAGCAAAATCTATAGCAATATAAAATGTTTCAAAATGAATCATTATGACTAAGTTAGATTTATGCCAGGAAAGAAAGGGTGGTACAGCATTAGGAAAACAATTTGCATAATCATTTAAACCAGAAGTATCAAACATGTGGCTCACTCCTTAATGAGGAGGGAAAAGATTAAAATGTAATTGGGAAATATTTAATAAAACAAAAATACGGTAAAACAGATTTTATTAACATTTTTTAACTAAACATATAGTCTGAAGTGTTCCTCCAATGTATGAATTTGTGGCCTCCATTTTTATTTGAATTTGACACCACTGATGTAAACAATAGAAAAATGTAAGATTACACAGGAAAAAAACTTTGAAAATACAGCACTAAATGCTAAATGCTAAAAAGTTAAACTAAACTAAAAAACATAGACTTGGATTAACCTTTTAAAAATAGGGCTGCTTAAAGCATTTATGTAAAATTAAGAGCTTAGCAGTATTGTCAGTGGAGAAGTATGGGAATCTTCTTCCTTTCCTTTGCTGTTATTTACCTTCTGAAAATGCAAGCATTATTGAAATAAGACAAGAGAAAGAAATTAAAGGTATAGGCATCGGCTAAAAGGAGAGATACATTATGCCTATTTTAAGGATACATGAAAAAGATGCACCTAGAAAACTTAAGAAAATCAGCCAAAAGATCTAATTGAGTTATTATCTTTAGTAGAATGGCAATATATAAAATAAATTCACAAAAATCACCAACATTTTGATAAAGTAGTATAAAAACCAGAAAAGAATGACAAAGAAATTTCATATAAAATAATTATAAAATGCATAAAGTATTTGGGAATTGACACAATTAAGACATAAGTATAATTACAAAAAAAAAAAACTTTAAAGAAATAAAGGAAGACAAATGATTGGAAGGAATGTTCATTTTAGACCCATGATAAAAATAAACATGCTACCTATATTAATTTTCAGATTTCAGGCTATACCAATATATCCATGAATTACTTTATAAAGCTAGAAAATCTTCATTAGAATAGATTATGCATGTATCAAGGATTTTCTCTGCATAAATATGAGAAGGGAACAACAGATTTTAATAGGTGTTTTTGTTTTTTAATAGATCACATTTTTACAATCATACAGTTGACTGAGAAGTGTTGAGAATGTAACCATGCTGTTTTTATTTACCGATTTTAATAAACATTTTTATTTGTAGCAAAATATAGCCTAACGTTCTCAAAAAAGTTGTTTCTCATACATATATTAAGAAATTTTCATTTTGTCTTTGTGTCTCCTTTATCTAGTACAGTGTCTAGCAAATAGTAGGTGCTTAATAAATGTCCACTGAGGATTAATGAAGTCAAGGATAGAGCCAAGGATAACTCTAAAGGGTTTATGAACCTACAGGTTGGGAGTATGAAGATGCCAACAACAAAAATAAGGAAATTTAATGAATGAATGACTGCATGCATGCGCATATTGGGGGGAGGAGTGATTTGAGATGACTAGAGAGATACTACGCATGCTCCTCTCCTGGACAGCTTTGTCTCTGCGGTCTTTTGCCCTCCTGTCAGCTTCACTACCCGGAGCCTATTCGCTGGAGGAGAAAGCGAATGAGCGAGGCTAGAAGTCCCCTGTTAAACCATAACTTCTTAGTGGAATCAGTGATTATCTAAATCCCCCAAGTGCCACGAAAAAGGCTGCAGGACGTGCACCGCCACCAAGAGAGATGGAGGGGGACCCCCAAACCCAACAATTGCACAGTCCTCAGTTCACAAACTCAGGATTCTGAGAAGTCCCATGGGCCCCCATATTTGTGCGGGTACAATGCAGCCCCACGTGGGCCTGCTCCTTCGCCGCCATCTTTGTGCGGGGCAGCTCTTCCGCCTGGGCTCCGGGAGCAGCTGCGGGGTTTTCCCTGATGGCGCTGCTGCCGCCGCCCTCGTGGATGCAGCTGTGGTTACTGCTGCTGCTCCCGGTGACTCAGAGCCGACTGAAGGACCCAGGTGAGGGTCAGAAGCTCGGTGCTCGCTTTTTGAAGGAGGCTAAACCGGCCTCGCTGGAAACGGGATAAGGAGGAAGGACCCTAACTGTTCTCCACCTCCATCTCTCGCTGGGTTGGGGCGGAGATTGAGGGGTGGGGGTGGCCGAGGCCAGGGGCCCCGCGGGGGCCAAGAGCTGGACTAGGGGCTGGGGCGGTGGCGGCGGCGGACGCAGCGGCAGTGCAGTGCCAGAGTCCCAGATCGTTAGAGCTGGGAGGGAACATCTGAGATCATCTGGTTTTCCCCTCTCTTTTTACCCACGAGTAAATGGTGCCCATGAGACATGAAGTGACATTCCGAGGCACAGAGCAGTCTGGCTACAGAACCAGAACTCGAGCGCAGTTATACCTGTGTTTTTGACTCCCTGGCCCTTGATCAACCTGGTTCCCCAAACCCTTTTCCCTGGAGAGAGGGATCAAATGTAGGACACCGGAGGAGCGAGCGCCGGAGACAAAGGAGCCAGAGTGAAATGTGGTTTCACGTGAGGTAGTGGTTGTGAGCTGGACAAAGTTAAAAAAAAAATTGTAACGAATTCCCCAGTGCCCAGGTGTCCCAGTGTCATGGGTGAGGTGCGAGCACATAAGTTACTCTGGGACCCCAAATGCCCAAGGGTTTGCGGCTTTGCTCTCCCGAGGCATGGATCGATGTGTCCCGGCTGAGCTAGGCTCTCTGGGAAAGCCTCTCAAAGGCTTGAGGCTCTGTTCGTGTTCTTTTTTTAAAGATGTCAGAGAATGGAAAGCAAGGGAAAGTTTCTGTGGTTCTGAGACAGGGAATAACAGTCTGGTTTGACTGGTTCTGTGTTAAAATGTGACAAGTAGTTTGGGAGGGCTTTTTGAGGAGGGAAGAAGGCAGATTATCTGGCAGATGAGACAGGACAAACTTGCTGAAGAAAATGATGCATAGCAACAGAGAAGAATCTTTCCTCAGAACTTTAAAGCTGGAAAGGGTCATCTAGTTCCATACTTTCACTTTACAGATAAGAAGAATGGGAGAAGTTAAATGATTTTCCCAAGATCACACAGATAAGAGAAGGGATTTATATTTTGATTCCTGGACACCAAATCCAGCCGCTACTGATTGTGGTCATCCCTCAGTTCTGTGCACTTGCTTTAATTAGTGGGGTGGTAAATGGTCAGTGGACAGAATATGGGGCTTGGGTTTTGATAGACCTGAGTTCAAAATCTGCTTCTCACTAGCTGTGTGAACCTGGACAAATCCTGTAACTTGTCATCTGTAAAATGAGGATTTTAATAGTACCTTATATATTTATATATCTATCCTTGTATATGAAATGAAAGGTAATGAGATTTATACCTGAGATTACTTATATAAAGCATTTTCCAAACCATAAAACACTATGTAAGCACTATTATCATTATTAGTTATTGTCCATCTGTCTTTGACTTTTCTTCTTTAGGTACAAAGTGGAAAGGATTTATTAACCAAATTAACAAGTCTGTAGAGAATTACCAGCCATGTCCAAGGGAAAACTGCAGCTGCCACCTTGGGTGAGTTTTCTTTCATTCTGCCTGACAGATTTTGCCTCTCATTTTATACTGTTTATGAGATTTAATGATTCCATTACCTATATGTTCTGTATTTAATATCTTTATGTCTTAAAACCAATAAATGGAGATTAGAATGTCTTTTAAGGCAACTTTTAATGAAGGGTTTTTATGGTGCCAATTTTAAATATTTTTATTCTCCAGGACAAGAATTGCATTTCCACTTGTTTTTATACAGTACTGATGAAGTGCTATGTTGTTTACTTCTCCCTCTGCACACATTCAAGTATTCAGAATGCCCAGATTTACACAGTAGCTTAAATGTTACTTTTTAAACTGCTACTGCCTTGGCTACAAATTTGAACCCTTCAATTTTTGGAAAGCTGTGTGAAATGCTTTTTCTTCTAGTACATTTTGCTGACCTCATCAGTGCTAGGTCCAGAAGAAGCACCTCCAGATGGGACTGCTCCTCTTCCTGGGAACCCATCAGGCATGCCCCCTGGCATGCCTCCTGCACTCTGGTACAGGCTTGGTGATGATGGGTTGCAGACTTTTTCCAATTCTTTCTGCTGATGTTCAAATTCTTCCTTTTCAGCAGTCTGGTTCTTATCCAGCCAGTTGATTATTTCATTGCACTTGCCAAGGATCTTCTGTTGGTCTTCATCACCAATTTTGCCTTGCAGTTTCTCATCCTCAGCAGTTACCTTCATGTTGTAAGCATAAGACTCAAGAGAATTCTTGGAAGACACCTTGTCTCTCTACCTTGTATTTTTCAGCCCCCAGAACCATACACTTGATGTCTTCTTTGCTCAGATGACTTTGTCATAGGTGATGATAATCTTGTTCTCCTTGCCTGTGCTCTTATCTACAACAGAGACACTGAGGAAGCCATTAGCATCAATGTCAAATGTAACTGATAAAGGACGTTTAGAGGCTAGAGAAGCCTCAGCCTTAGAAATGGATGACTTTTCAAGTAATGTTTAGTGTTAGTATGGACCTCAAAAATGATCTGTTTCAATCCCCTTATTTTTACAGATGTGAAAACTTGGGCCCAAGTCTTTTAGGCATTTGCCCAAAATGATACAACTAATAAGTAGCAGAACCCAAATTAAATCCAGATCTTATGACTCTAAACTTGGAATCCAGAACTTAATACCTAGTATTGGAGATAAGGATCTTCTTATCAGTATTTGGGCACATAACATAATTTAGGCAAGACTCTTTCAAAAGATTTTTTTTTTTAAAAACCCTGACCTTCTGTCTTGGAGCCAATACTGTGTATTGGCTCCAAGGCAGAAGAGTGGTAAGGGCTAGGCAATGGGGGTCAAGTGACTTGCCCAGGGTCACACAGCTAGGAAGTGGCTGAGGCTGGATTTGAACCTAGGACCTCCCATCTCTAGGGCTAGCTCTCAATCCACTGAGTTACCCAGCTGCCCCCTCTTTCAAAAGATTTAAAACAAACAAGAGTATCTTATTCTCACCTTTTCAGATAGAGCCCCCCAAAATAATTTTCTTCTTAGTGAGGTATTTTGACTATTTCATTCAGAATCTTAAATTTTATTTCTTAAAATTGTCTCTTAAAATCAATCACTTAAAATTTGATAGGGGTGGGGTGGCATGGGGGCAACTGGGTGGCTCAGTGGATTAAGAGCTAGGCCTAGAAATAGAAGGTCCTAGGTTCAAATCTAGCCTCAGATATTTCCTAGTTGTGTGACCCTAGACAAGTCATTTACTACTCTTCTGCCTTGGAACCAATACTGCGTATTGGTTCTAAGGCAAAATGTAAGGTTTTTTTTTTTTTAATTGATAAAAGTTGGGACCAGTGAATTACCTTTCAGTTCTAAATTTTTTTCCAGTGAATATTTTTTTAACTTTTCAAAAAATTTTTTTCAATTACAGATAGAAATAATTTTTCACAATTGTTTTCTGACATTTTTTCAATTCAGATTCTCATCCCTCCCTCTTCCCCAAGGTTATAAATAGGCTGATATAGGTTGTACCAGTGCTTTCGTTCAGTACAAGGTTCCATATTCCTCATGCTATATCACATATCTGATAAAAAAAACTCATGAAGGAAATAAAGTGAAAGATGATGTGCTTTGATCTGCAATTAGATTTAACAGCTCCTTCTTTGGATGTGGATAGCAGTTTTTATCATGAGTCCCTTAGGGTTATCTTGGAACCTTGTTTTGCTAATAATAGTTTAGTCCTTCATAGTTGATCATCATACAAGAATATTTTTTAAAAGTTTTTGCTATTTCCCACAAAAATCCAACTAGACCTTAATTCTGATTTAAGTGGGAAGAAGAAAGCTAGAAGGAGAAAGTTCATGGAAAAATGAAACACATGGCTCTAAATATATTCTTCAGATATTATGGAATGAGGTGGTTTAATCTTTACAAGGACAAAAATAAGATTTTTGGATATCAAAAGGATTTTCAGGCACTAGATTGAATGATACCTTATGGATTCCAGTCTAAGTTTCTAAAACCTCAGTTATCTTTTCATAAGCAAGGAAAGCCTTCAGCCCTCTATGAGAAAACTCTTTTTTTTTCAGAACTGTACTTTAAAGTTAGAAAATAAGGGACCAACTATTTCCCTTTACATAGAATGGAAAGACCCATGTGTTATGTTTGAGACAGAGAGACATTGTTACTAACTGACCTTGTTACCGCCAACAAATCATTCCCTTCCCTGGGTTTCTTACCTCTTCCATGAGATGGGAGCTATAGACAATTCCACAGTTTCTTCTGATTTGAACATTCTGGATTCTATTAATGTTTTATGATTAAGTTTCTTTAAAGAAAAAGTGAACAGGCATTTAAGTAGAAAAGAGGTGGATTCAGAGTCAGAAGATGTACATTGGGGTCCTAACCTTACACATTTGACGGTGGGCAAGTCACTTCACTACCCTCTATCTTGGTAATAAAATAAAAAGTTGTAATAAATAAGAAATAAAATAAAATAAGTAATAAAAAAAACTCCTGACGTCCCTTCCAGGTCTATGTTGAAAACCACCATTTACCACTATTTTAAGTACTGAGAATATAAAGAAAAAGAAAATTAGGCATCCTTCCTGCTCTCCTGAAGCCTATAATCTAATTGAATAGATAAAGGTAGAACACAGGAAACAGTTCAGCAGATCAAACATATCAATTCCATATGATATGCAATTAAATGTTAGATTGCATTTCAGTAGTTTAATTTGTAGTTGTGAGTTGATAAAAAAAAAAGATTTAATGGAACAGGCGGGTGTTGAGCTGAGTCTAGAAGGAAATAGGATAGGGAAAAGCATTCTAGAATAAACAGAGGGAAAACTATGAATGGATTTACTTTTTCTTTGTATTTGGCTTTACAGTGGTATTTATCATTTAGCAGCCCATAATTTGGGAGTTCTTATCCTTTTTAGTGTATTAGGCCTCTTGGTCAATACCTCTTCTTGGAATAATGTTTTTAATGCAGAAAATAAAATACATAGGAATACAGAGGAAACAATTATATTGAAATAATTATCAAAATTTCAGACATTCAAAAACCCTGAATAAAGAGCCTTTACCTTAATAGAGAAAAAGTTACATATATACAAAGCACTCTTCCTCATTGAACTCTCTAATCTTAACCCCATTATTAAGATTCCCAAACGGTTTGTGAACTCCATGTTTTTACTAACAATACTGATTACAACCTGCCAGTCCTATGCTAACCCCAGTGTGTTCATGGCCTCCCAAGAGTTCACCACCGGAACTACCCAGTGTGCCAGAGACCCTTTCTTCTGTTGTTAAAAGAAGAACTGTAGAGGGGCAGCTAGGTAGATCAGAGAATACTTCCTAGCTGTGTGTTCCTGGGCAAATTACTTAACCCTAATTGCCTAGCCCTTACCACTCTTCTGCCTTGAAACCAGTACTTAGTATTGGTTCTAAGATGGAAGGTCAAGGTTTAAAAAAAAAAGGTGACAACCAATGGAGTATTTGGGTTATCCACCTGCCATCGCTACTCAACACAGGAGAGCAATATTAAAACAGGGAGCAGACAAAGTGGTGTCTTCCCCTTAGTTAACATTCATTGGTAATTTTCTTTTTTTTTTTCAGTGTCATGGAGAAGGATTTGGCCCCCTTCCAAGGGGGCATCTCCAAAGAGGTGATGACCACTCTGGTTAGCCGGAAGCTAGGGACACACTATCAGATTATCAAGAATGAATTGTACAGGGAACACGATTGCATGTTCCCTGCAAGGTAAGAGACATGCAGAATATATTTAGCGTCTTCTTGTCTTGTTATAGATACACATTTTACGATAACCCAGGCTCGGCTCGGCTCTTGTCAGTGTCATAGCTAGTTCTGTGACTGTGCCCTTCCTTTCCTGAGACCTCAACAAGCTAGCTGTATTTCTGCCTGTTTCCTTCCATTCAGAAAACATATGCAGGAGAGGGCTGGGCAAAAAGAGTGAAGAAGAGTGATAGAGGATGATCAGTGGTGACCCATGGGGATAGCTGATGCTAAACCGACTTTCGGTATCAGGCCTGAGCTACTAGTGTACCATCAAGAGGCAAAGATGGCACCTGGGGTAGCTATAGGCGTCCCAGACTTGGAGTCAGGAAGACCTGGCTTCAGAGCTGCTCTCTTCCTAACTGTGTGACCCTGGGCAAGTCACTTAACTGGAATTGCCTTGCCCTTGTTCATCTAAGAGTTCTTACTAAGACAGAAAGTAAGGATTAAAAAAAGAAAGAGAAAAAAATATCCTAAGCTACAAACCAAAAAGCTTTCTCTTACATAGGAGTTTTTCCTTTTCAAAAAACCTTGAACATTTTCCAAAACTGCATAATAATCTTTCTTTAAGGCCTCTCTTTACCAAAAACCTATATCTCTTTTGCAGTATTGTGATATGAACTACTCTGCCATTTGTACGCTTAAAATTTTTCTTGCTATTTTTGAGAATCAGATGAAAGTAGAAATAAAGGTACAGAAATAAACGGACTTATTTGGAGAAAATTGCCCAGATATTTTAAACAGACAAGTCTTTAGCGGCAAGAGAGAATAATTGACCTTGGAGAAAATTTGAAAAGTGTCTTTTTTATGCTGGATATTATGTTTAGAATCACATACATTTCTCTCTCTATGTATCTGTATGTATGTTGTACACATATGTTGCACTTGTGCACATGGTATGTGTGTATGTGTCTGTGTTGAGAATGAGTCTCCCTATCTCCCCCGAGCTGAAAATGCAGCAGTCATTCGCAGGCCCCCTTCTGATCATCATGGAATCTTTGACCTGCTGTGTTTCTGACCTTAGCCAGCCTGGGCAGCTCCCTCTGCCATGCTCTCTGGATCTCCCTAGGATGATACTAGAATTGATACAGACACCCAGCCAGCTTTAGCCTGACTCTTGTCCCCAGGAGCAGGGACTGAAGGGGATTATAGCCGCATTAAGATGGAGAAGCCTATTTTAAATAATGAAGGGGCTATGAAAACAGAGATACCAATAGCATTTAGACATTTTTTGGAGCAAAAAATAGAAGTTTTCTGTATAAGAGGTTTCCAGGAAGAAGAGAGGTTTTAGATGCTGGAAACAAGTGTCGGACACAAATTATAGACACTGCAAATTTGCAATCATACCTACTATTCAGTCCTTAATGAACATTTTAAGTTTTTAAAGCCTCTTAACCATGTAAATCATAGGCCCAGGTAATGGTTTCAGTAAGAGTCAAAATATTTTGGTCCATTTCAAGGACATGAAAGGAAAAGATCATTATTGATTAAGGGCATTAAGGATTCTTCATGGTGAAGCTGGAATTTGACTTTAACCTTACAGGAAAAAAACGCAGCCTATATTAGGAGCTAGGCAACATGAATTCTAGTCCTGATTCTGTCCCTGGATTGATAGGTATGACCTTGGGCAAGTCTAATAAGTCAATAAACATTTATTAAGCACTTACCATATGCCAGGTACTGTGCTAAGCCTTGGGGAAAGACAATCCCTGTCCTTAAGGAGGTCACAGTCCAGGAAGGGAAACCACATGCAGAGCACTATGTACAAATAAGATATATACATGATAAATTGCAGATAATCAATAGAGGGAAGGGACTACTACTAACAGTAATGATTAACATTTATATAGTGCCTTAAGATTTGCAAAGCACTTTACAAAATATCCCAGTCCCCAATAGATAGAAGGAAAGAAAGAAGATTTTATTAAGTATTTCTATTTGCCAGGCTCTGTGCAAGGTACTTTATAAATATCATGTCATTTTATCCTCAACTACCCTATAAAGTAGGTCTATTATTATCTCCATTTAACCAAGAAGGAAACTGAGTCAGACAGAGGTTAAATGACTTGCCCAGGATCATATAGCTAGGAAGTGTCTGAGGCCATATTTGAACTCAGATCTTTCTGACTCTAGGCTCAGCTCTGTTCACTGCAATACCTAGCTGCCTCAGAGAGGGAGTAGAAAGGAAATGGTAGTCTAATGTGTATATTGAACTCTTCAGTCTCTCTGACTCCCAAGCTTCTCCCAACCTCAATCTCATCAATTGTCAAGGCCTCTGTATTTCTTTCTTTGATCCCCATATCTCTGTCACCATCCTACTTTAGGTCGTTATCCCCACTTTTCCTGGATAATTGCAAGTCTCCTAATTGGTCTTTATGCATCTGGTATCCGCTCTCTGTAAGCCCTCCTTCACAGCAAACAAATTAATAGTCTTAAAATTCAAGTCTGAACACATTATTCCCTTGGTCAAGAAGTTTTGTTGGCTTATTGTCCTTAGGATAAGATACAACCTACTTTATTTGACATTTCAAGCTCTTCACAGTTTGGAAGGTGGAATTTGAGGCAAGTCTCAGAGAAAAAGACTCTAGACATTCCAGACATTGCTCTTTCTCACATACTTCATGCTTCAGCCAAACTTCTCCTATTTGCTATTCCCTCAACATATTTCTTCTCTTGTCTCGACGCCTTTCATGTTTGCAAAATCTCCCTTTTTATCTCTACCTCTTGGAACCCTGAGCTCTCTTTAAAGTAAAGCTCAAATTAGTGTCTCCTTTTTTTTTAAACCCTTACCTTCCCTCTTGGAGTCAATACTGTGTATTGGCTCCAAGGCAGAAGAGAGGTAAGGGCTAGGCAATGGGGGTCAAGTGACTTGCCCAGGGTCACACAGCTGGGAAGTGTCTGAGGCCAGATTTGAACCCACGACCTCCCGTCTCTAGGCCTGGCTCAATCCACTGAGCTACCCAGCTGCCCCCTCAAGTTAGTGTCTCCTTAAAGAGACCTTTCCTGATTCCTCAGTTGTTAGCCCTCTTTGCCCTCCTCCATTTATTTTGTGTATAGTCTGTATGCATTTTTCTATGAACATGTGTCCCTCAATTGGATATAAGCTCTCTGAGAGCAGAGACTGCCTTTCTTTTGTATTTGTATTCCCTGTGTCTAACAAAGGGTTTAGCACCTAGTAGACAATAAGTGTTGTTGATTGATTACTGTGGATAATCTTTTTTTAAGAAGAATTTTTATTTAAAATTATGAAATATCTCAACTAAAAAGAATAGATTTTTTAAAATGAGCCAATAACCAAAAAGAATTTTAGAAAGCCTGTTACGGATATTCTTGAATGCTAGGCTAAAGAGAACAACGTGTAATATTTTGGAGGAGAAGTGATAGGATCATATCTGGGCCTAAGAAGATTCTGGCATTCAGACAATAATAATAATAGGTAGTATTTATATAGCATTTTAAGATTTACATAGGGATAATATGAATATACTTATAGCATCAAGTTTAAAAAGTCCAAATAAATCTGAGATTTTCTAATAGATGGTTTAATATCTCAGATTGCCTTAAAGTGGATTTCCATCTTGTTATGATTTATGTAAATTTGAGAAATTGTAATCATATAAGCTACACTTTAATAATTTTGAAAAAAATAATCCAGGGCATGGTGGGAGCTAAAGTAAATATTTAGAATTTTAAAGCAGAACAGAGATTTTGCTTAGTAATGAAACAGGTGCCTTTGCAAAGGAGTACCTAAAACTCAAAGAACTGAATTTCAAAGAGGGAAGAGAACAGAGCCCCTTTGAAGGGGCCCAGTTGAAAAATAGCATGTTTTATTTACTATGTTTTAACTTTACTGCTGCAATGTAGCTTTCAAGAGTTGTTCATTAGCTTTGTATAACATTCCTTTAATACACTCCATCCTGATGGAATTCCAGAATACATGGTTGGGGGTTGGGAGAATGAAAGAAACACAAACTAAATCTACCTTCATAAGGTCAGGCCTTATATATCTTAATTATTTTACTATACCTCTTACTTCCCAGCATACTACTTTACATTTTGTAAATGCTTAATTAGTGGTTGTTTAATGACTATATAGCCACATTTTTGAAATTAAGGAAATGCTAAAGGAGCCTAAATATGTTACTTTATGATAATAGCATTTGACTCATTAATTGATTTTAATATTGTCTTTGTTTAGAGGTTACATGTGATGGAAATTGGTGTGGGGTGGTCTGGAAAGGCTATCTAAACTAGAGTGAAGAGAAAACTTAACCAAAGAACCCCTTGAAAATTTCATGATTATGAAATTAAACTGGTGGCATTATATTACAGCTTGAAGCCAAACTTTTGGGTAAGGTAGAGCAGTAACAACTTGGGTTTCTAGGCATAATAATAAACAACAAAAATAATTCCCATTCCGTTGGCCTGTTGAGGTTACAGAGTACTTTCCCTCATGACAGCACTATGCAGAAATAGCACAAGTAGTTTCTCCATTTATAGAAGAGCAAACTGAGATTCAGAGTGGTTAATTAGCTTGCTGAGGTTTGTAAGATTAAAAATGAATATCCAGATACTCCAAGTATTATTTTTATAAGATTTAATAATAATAACTTGAAGCAAAGGAAGGAATAGCCTCAGAAAATCAGAAAGCTTCCCAGACCGCACTTCCAAGAGAGCCTCCAGAGAAATCAGAGAAATCTTCCAAAATGTAAGGATGTCAGAAAAAAGGTGCAGCTGGGTAAATGTAGTTCAGGTGTATTCAATTTGCACAGGTTGCACAGCTAGGAAGGGTCATCATTGAGATTTAGAAAGTTTAAACTAGAAAGTGCTTGAGAAATCATTAAATCCAGTTTACAAATAAGGAAATTGAGTCCCAGAGAAGTTAAGTGATTTGACAAAGGTGATAGAGAGAGATAATCAAAGAACTAGGACCGGAGCCCAGCCCTTCCTGTCGTATGTACCCCACGACTTATACATATATGTATGGCACTTTCCAAGGACACCTCAAAAGTGGCAGACTGCAAGAACCCCAGCTGGGGAGAAGGGCAAAAGCAGGAACAAAGGACCAGTATTTTAACAGGAATTCTTGTAATAGGTGAGCCAATTGATGAACAGTTTATTTAGCAGTCAGAAATAAATAACATACATAATTATATAAAGTGGAATAGGTCCTGCTTCCTGAAAATCAACCCTTCCAGCTTCCCAGCAACTGAGTATTATGAACATGCTTTTGCTCTTCCTCAAGAGACTAATAGGAACCCCACCTATGCCTAGGCAAAAGTGTTGCTAAGGTGATTTTTTAATTTTTATTCTTGGCAGGTGCAGTGGTGTGGAGCACTTTATTTTGCAAGTAATCAACCACCTTCCTGACATGGAGATGGTGATAAATGTTCGGGATTATCCCCAAGTTCCTAAGTGGATGGAACCTGCCATTCCAGTCTTTTCCTTCAGCAAGGTAAGAAAAAAGAATTTGCTGTGCCAGAAAAGCTGAAATCTAATAGGGAAATTTACTTGATGTTTATGATATGTTTTATCATTACTCTTACTATGATATAGGAAGAAGCACCGTTACTTAATTCTTCCATTTTTCTCCTTGCCTGAAGTTTACAATGTTTACTGGCTATTTTATGTTTATTGTCTGGAACAGTGATGGTGAACCTTTTAGAGAAGGAGTGCTGGGCCTTGCTCCACCCCCAGACCATGTGCCATGTCCCTCCCTACCATCTAGTGCCAGGCACACACCACCTCTTCCCTTACCCCACCCAGGGGAGGGAGAAAGTCTCCTATTGGGCTGCTGAGCAGAGGAGCAGGTAATGTGAAGAATGTCCCCAGTGAGTGTAGAGAAGGGGAGGGTAGCAGTTCCACCTGAGTCCCTCTGCCTTTCTAGTATCAAACTCTGGGACAGGGGAGAGGGTGGGAGGAAGGAAGAGTGATGGGGTACCCACAGAGAGTGCTCTGTGTGCTATCTTTGTTGCCCATCCTCTAGGTTTGTCATCACTGGTCTAGAACATGAATTAGAGGATTTTACCACATAAATGTAACTGTCACATTTATTGAGCCCCTGTGTTATGGTAGGAGCTAAATGGATTGTGTGTGCCATTATGGGAGAGAAGATGAGAAGAAGAATATTTTTTACTCTACTTACACAGGAGAATTGGGAAACTGAAATGTATACAATAAAAGTTTCATCGGAAACAAATCTAGAGAGTAACTAGATCTTCTTGAAAAAATGGAGAACTTCGCACATTTTTTTGTTGTTCAGTTATTTCAGTCTTGTTGGATTTTTTCTGATCCCATTTAAGGCTTTTGTGGCAGAGATTTTAGTGTGGCTTGCCATGTCCTTCTCCAGCTCATTTTACAGATGAGGAAACTGAGGCAGACAGGGTAAAATAACTTGCCCATGGTTACGCAGCTAGTGTTTGAGGCCAGATTTTGAATGTAACCTCCTGCAGTTACATATTAATATTTTCATGGGTGGACACCTGAGAAGGAAATTAGAAACCGAGGCAAAATGGTTAGATGAGAGAAAGAGAGATTGAGAGAGAGAGAGAGAGAAAGAGAGAGAGAGAGACAAGAGAGAGAGAGAGAGAGGAATAAAGACTCAGAGACAAGGAGTTAAAAAATATGGGCTCCATCGTGCATGCTCCTCTGATGGTATTGAGAGAGGGGGCTATACACGTGTCCCCAAACTTTTATTGGAGAATTTAGGAATGTAGAGTAGGAGGTAGCTAATGAACATGTGACATGGCATAGGATTTAAGATTGGCTCACTTGACAATCATGTAATCAAAGAGGAGGAGGTTAATCAAACATGTGACTTGGTAAGGAATGTGGTCTAACAAGATGGGAGCTAGGACCCTGTGGCAAATAATGTCCTGCTCAGGAATTCTTTTGTCCTTTGGACCAGATTTTAAAATATAATAATCAAAAGTAACATGACCATGAGTCTGGTATATGAACATATGAGACACAATATCAATACACCAACAATACTTTCAAGATGCTAATAGACCTGGTATGCTACATTGAAGATGCATTTTTCTGATTCCAAGCCTGCACCACCTGACCTCCCCAAATTTATTAAGCACCTAATCTGATTCTACCCTAATTTTAGGTTCTGAATTGTTAATTAGTCAACAGATATTTTTTGAACAGCTATATTAGACCCAGGGGGCAGGAGGGGATACAAAAGAAGTCTATATGACATAGATCTTGTCCTCAAGGCACTTCAGTGTATTTAGGAGATGAGAAACACTCATGAAGCTATTTAAAGCAAGTGTTTAGAGAAAGACCCCCCAGGTATTTTAAATGGAACCTGACAGCTCCTGAGTACATTGGTTATTATTATTATTATTATTGAATTATTTTCTTGAGTTGAAGAATCTCTAACAGTTTTATGTTCATCTTTTCCATTAGTATAACAGTAGTAATTTAAATTCATCTGTAGCCAGCTTTGCCATTTTGTTTCTAGACATCACAAAGCGGGGAACAAAATTTCTGGAACAAAGAAATACTTGAAAAAATGAAGACCTTGTTGGGAAACTTGTGAAAATGAATGTTTGGTTCTTGTCACTTCATCCTGAGATCGATTTAGAGTGATTTTTATGTTTCTGTTGAAGACTAATGAGTACCATGATATCATGTATCCTGCATGGACATTTTGGGAAGGGGGACCAGCTGTTTGGCCAATTTATCCTACGGGTCTCGGGCGATGGGATCTTTTAAGAGAAGATCTTGCAAGGTAAGATTTTCAGAGAATTATTTTCCTGCTTGTACCCATTTCTTTGCAGAACCTATAACTAAGAAGACAAAAATGAATAATTTAGAAAGAAGCCATAATAGATGTCTCAAACTGAGGAGGTTTGTCCAAAGGCATCATTTATTTGTATGTAACATGACTTGGGTCTTTATACTACTTTGCTAATATATCAAAATTCCAGCACTTATTGCACATTTGGCCATATTTTAGAGCATAATGAAATTTATAGTATTTATTTTTATCTAACTACTTTTGTTAACTTTTGTTTTTAATTTATAAACACATTTTATTCCAACACAACAAAAACATCACTCAATCTCCTTAGAAAGTTCATTCCATGAAAAGTTCTTGGTTTCTCTGTTATTAACAGGAAGAATGCCTTTAATTCTGATAGTATGGTAGGAATGTTGTTGCATTTGACCAGAATTTTGTTGCCTTTTTAGGCTATTTACCTTGTTACAGTCATTGTGGATGCTGTTCTTTTGACTCTGCTTTTTTAACATTGTATCACTTCATATCACCCTTTCCAGATTGCTCTGACTTTTTTTATAGTTATCTGCAGTGTAGCAATAATAGTTTATTACATTCTCAAGCCACAATTTGTTCAACTATTTTCAAATTGTTACTTTTTTTGAGAAAGGTAAAAAACTGTATTTTGTAATGTGGAAATAGAGTAGGTTGATGGTACTTTTTGGAAACTCAGTAAAGCAAGAATGAGTCAATTTATGCCTTATGACCCTATATTCAATTCAATTCAATAAACATTGTTAATCATGTACTGTTTGCAGAGCAATGAAGTGTATGCAGAGTATGAAAGGTACCATGAGAGAGAAAGCATATTAGATGAGAAGGTCTCTGCCCTTGTGAAATTTACATTCTAGTGCCTCTTTCCTATGTGTCTACAAATGTGTTTAGGTCTTTTCAGTTCCAAAAATCAAATAAGCAAACCACAAAAAAACCTTCTCTTGTACCCTTCACCCCTTCCAGTTATTGTCCAATTTATCTACCTTCCTTTGCTACAAAATTTCACAAGAAAGTTATCTATACTCAATGTCTCTATTTCCTTATCACTTTTTTTTCCCTATTCTTCTCTCTATCTTGAAAACTAAATTATGGATGAACTATTTCTCGCACCCTAATACCATATCCAATGACTCTTAAAATTCTTTGTTCTCTTTAACTTATCTATCCCTTCCATAAGCATATGGTATTTTACATGGCATTTTCACATCTTTTAAAACCAATAGTTGTTTTAAAATTACTTATTTTTAAATTTTGATTATTTGTAAACTAAAAAGTTGAATAGAGTTAATACCTTTTTAAGTATTTATAAGTATTTATATTCCTTTATAAGTATTTAACCTGCTTTATAATTCTTTAAAATAAGTATTTTTTTTGTCCCTTACCTTTCTGTCTTAGTATCAATTCTAAGAGCAGCAAGGACCAGGCAGTTGGGGTTAAGTGACTTGTCCAAGGTCACACAGATAGGAAATATCTGAGGTCAGATTTGAACTGAGGTTCTCCTGACTCCATGCCTGGCAATTCTATCCACTGTCTCTCATTTTTATTTATTTTGTTAAATATTTTCCAAATATATGTAAATTTATTTAAAATTTTGAGTTCTAAATTCTCTCTGTCCTTCCCCCCCAGGAGAAGGCAAGCAATATGATATTAATTATACATGTGAGATCATACAAAACATTTCCATATTGGCCATGTTGTATAAGAAAACACACAAACCCCCCCAAGAAAAAAGTGTTCTTCAGTGTGCATGAAGAGATCATCAGTTCTCTCCCTGGCATAGGATAGCATTTTTTATCCTCAGTCCTTTGCAATTTTCTCGGATCATTGTCTCAATCAGTGTAGCTAAGTCTTTCACAGTTGACCATCATGCATTATTGCTGTTGCTATGTCTCCTGGTTCTGTTTACTTTACTCTGCATCAATTTACAGACATCTTTCCAGGTTTTTCTGAAACCATCCTACTCATCATTTCTTAATTGTTTTATAATTTTAGAGGCATGTAATTGCCAAAAGTTTTTGTTGTCCAGAAAGAAGTGATACAAAATGCTGAGACCGTGTTACAAGGGAATCACTTTAAAAGACTGATATATATTAATTTAAGGTCGCCAAGGAATCAGCCATGTAATTCCTAAATGAAAAACTCAAGTCAGCCGTCAGCCTTTTTTGGAGTTTAATTACAATAGGAGCAAGAAAGGAATTAGAGATATATAGAGAGAGAGAAAGGGGAGAGAAGGGAATAGGGCTTAAATACCCCTTCTGTTTCGGCTGGGCCAAAAGGCCCAAGCCCTTAGATAGCTGGGGCAAAGAAAAGAGATCAGTCCCTATTACTCACGTGTCCAAAATGGAGAAACAGTCTCAGAGGCCCCCACCTTCAGCTTCCTTCAGAGCAAGCTTCCTCAGAGCCCAGGAACCACCGACCAAAAACTCAACCACCTCTTCATCGAGTCTCCAGACCCTCCTATCTTTAAGGAAACCATCCAAGTTGCCTCCCCTCAGTCCTCACATCTACCAATCACTCTTCATCAATTTCCCTGTCAATGGAGGCTCTCGCTTAACCCAGGACCACCCATAGGTTTCTGGCTTTTGCACATGTCTGTTGAAGGTCATATTTTTCAAATGATTAAATCTTTACTCTTTTGTTACAGCCCTTTCTAAATCCTGTTAACTTGAGTATGGTAGAGATTGGAATAATTAAATTTTGATCTAGGCTGCAGCCCTTACTCAATCCTATTAGGACTGAATAGGGTGGAGATTTATTCCAAGTATCTCCATTGTATCAATTCTAAAATCAATCAAGACTCAAAGAAATTCCTGTTCTATGCTTAAGCATAGGTCAAAGTCCTTTCCATTGTTCAGCAAAAGGTTTTCTGTCCTAAAGTAATCTTAAGAAGGGAAGAGAAGGAACCTCCCATGCCAATGGAGTTCCCATTCCAATATACTATCAGTAAGAAATTTTCCAAGTATGAAATATCCCAATGGTGAAATTTCCAACATTTATAAGTCTAAGGAATTTTGAGGTTTACAATCCCCCCTGATGATCATTGGGAGACTAGTCTCCCCATTGATCATTTAACATAATCATTTTGTAGTTCTAAATTCACTTCTAACTAAAGATATACACAATATTCAATTTTCTAAGAGAAATTAGAATAGTGAGAGAGGAAATAGAAAAGAAAAGAAAGCAAAACCAATGTTTGCTAGGCGCATTGACAGAAAGCCAAATTAGGGGCAGTCCCTTTTGGCATAAATGTTACAATAAATGTTCAATCAAAAGTTCAGTCCAATCAATCACATCCAAAGTTCATTCTTGATCTTCTTGATGAAGTGTAGGTTTTCAGCATCTTTCTGCAACAGTTCATTCTCTGGATATAAAAGTTTCAAGCTTCTTTCTTGAAGATCTTTTCTCGAACAAAATCAAAATCTTTGAAATTTTTATAAAAGTAAAATCTTAAACAAAAGTCTTGGATTTTTATAAAAATAAAATCTCAAACAAAAAAAATTCAAAAATTCTTAGATTTTAAATTAAAATACAATCCCCCCTGAAGTAAGTATTTAAAAAAAAATATCAAGTTTAGCTCAGAATGCAATGTTCAGTTATGGGGGTGTATGTGTCAATTATCAAAAGAATAGAAAAATAATCAAAAACATAAGAAAAATTCAAAATAGACCTTGTATAGGTCCAGTTTAAAGTAATTTCTATCCCACAAGTATGTAGGACAGAATGCAGTAATATTTCACTTAGCCATTTGTAGCCAAGACTACAGGAAGTTGCCATAATATAAGAAGAAAAGAATTAGAATTCTATTTTGATGGGGAAATGTCATTCCCTTGTCTGATTTTTCCTCCTTCAGAGATATAGGGAGCCAGCATGATAGTCAAGCTTTGTACTTGTTTGAGTATTTCGAAAAGAGTGTAGATACAAGGAAGTCCTACGACTTAAACATAAGTTAAGCGTCGCAACCTCGAGTCTCACTTTAATATTTCTTGTGTGCTCTATTGGCACTATTCAGGTTTAGTCTGTGCTCCTTGTTTTTATCCCTTTTCCTGGAATCAGACACAAACATTAATCACAGTCCTATAATATTTTATCAATAAATGGCAGGTTCCCATAGTTTAAAGCTTTTAGGCATATATTGATATTATAGCAAGAGTATATATATTAACTTGTATTACTGCAGGGAAAAAATATTAATATTAATTATGTGTACCTTCAGTACAAAAAATGAGAAAAAAAAATCAAATATTCTGATAAAAAATAAAAGAAAAGAAATAAGAAAAAATAAGAAAAAAATCAGTAATTCAATATATTCTTGAAAAAAAACCAGCATCCATTTGTCTATGGATTATTATCTCCAATTCATATGATAAGATAGAGTCACAATTCATATGATAGGATAGAGTCAATCAGTCTCAGCAGAAGATGCTTTCTTCACATGTGAGCAGTGAATCCAAGAGTCTCTTTCTCCAATCTTTATAGATGTTGGAGTAGTTAATAATATTTGGAATGGTCCTTCCCAGGAAGGTTCAGTTGCTCCAGTTCGCTTGAAATTCTTGATATAAACTTTATCTCCTGGGTTCAGGTCATGCAGAGAAAAGTCTAATGGTCCAGCTTGTACTGCAGCTCCGGATTCATGAAGTTCACGTAGTTTGTGCTGTAACTCCTGTATATAGGAAGCAATAGTAATATCTCCCCCTAATAGCGATGTATAAGCCGGGGAGAAAGGCTTAGCCTGTATAGGCGGATGTCCAAAAAGCATCTCAAATGGTGAAATATGTAAGTCTCCTCTAGGCCTGCTTCTAAGATAAAATAGGGCCAGAGGGAGAATTTCAGGCCATTTTAAATGGGTCTCAGTGCATAATTTGCCAATCATAGTCTTAAGTTCTTTATTCATCCTCTCCACTTGGCCTGAGCTCTGGGGGTGATATGGAACATGGAATTTTGGAGTTATCCCCAAGCAAGAATATATTTGATTTAAGACAGAATCGGTAAAATGACTCCCTCTATCGGAGTCAATACGTGCTGGTAGGCCAAAACGAGGAATAATTTCTTTTAAAAGTATCTTTGCAACAAAATCTGCTGTGGCTCGGGTCGTAGGAAATGCTTCTGGCCATCTGGTTAGTTGATCTACAATTACTAGACAAAATTTATAACGTCCAGCTTTTGGCATTGTAATGAAATCTATCTGTAGATGTTCAAAAGGTGTGTAAGCCAGAGGTCGTCCCCCAAAGGCTTTTCCACGATATGCATGTTGGTTATATGCCTGGCAAATAGGGCAGGCTGAACATACTTTAGAGGCTACAGTAGTTATACCAGGGGCTATCCATACTCTCTTGACAGAGTCCACGATGCCCTGGGTGCCAAAATGACCATTTTTATGAATAGATTGGCAAATTTGGTTATAGAAACTTCTAGGGAGCAGGGGTTTTCCTTCAGGTGACACCCATACTCCATTAATTTGTTTTGCTTTAAATTTTTGTTTCCATTTTTCCACTTCCTTTTCATTATAGGAGAGTGATAAATTTAAATTATCAGTGGTTGTTAATGTTAAAATTAATCCAGGTCCTTCTATGGCTGCTAGTTTTGCAGCAGCATCTGCTCGGTTATTTCCTCTAGAGACAGGGTCAGAGCCACCTGTATGGGCAGAGCAATGAACTACAGCTAGGGCTTTAGGCAGTTTGAGAGCAGAAAGAACTTCATTAATAATTTCTGCATTAGCTATGGATTTTCCAGCTGAGGTTAAAAATCCTCTTTGGAGCCATAGCATCCCGACTGAGTGACAAATGCCGAAAGCATATCTAGAATCCGTATAAATTGTTGCCTTTTTATCCTTGGCAATTATACAAGCTTGTTTTAGAGCTATGAGTTCTGCTCCTTGAGCGCTAATGTTAGAAGGTAGTGAAGCTGACCATTCAGTGGCAAATTCTGAGACTACGGCAGCTCCAGTGTAACGTATGCCATCCCTCATAAAAGAGGAACCATCGGTAAATAAAATCAGATCTGCATTGTCTAAGGGAGTGTCCAAGAGATTATCTCGAGGCTTTTCTGCCATGGACACTAATGTTTCGCAGTTATGTAGTGGTTCTCCTGAAGTAGGTAAATCTGGAAGCAAGGTGGCAGGGTTAAGAGTTGAACAGCGTTTCAAGGTAATATTTTCACTATTTAATAAGGTTATTTCATACCTTGTAATTCTCTGATCCGAGAATGCCTGTGTTCTATGTTTTACCAATAATGCTTCAATCTCATGTGGGCACATTATTGTTAATGGACATCCCAATACTAAATCAACGGTTTTTGTTACTAGTAAGGCTGTAGCAGCTACTCCTCTAAGGCATGGTGGTGCTCCTGCTGCTACTGGGTCTAGTTGGGCAGAATAATAAGCAATTGGGCGCTGAGAAGGTCCCAAAGTCTGAGTTAACACACCAGAGGCTACTCCTCTTCGCTCATGCACATATAAAGTAAATGGCTTGTTGTAATCTGGGATGCCTAGAGCAGGGGCAGACATGATAGCCTTTTTCAGATCTGTTAGAGCTGACAAGTGTTCAGGCTCTAATTTGAGGGGTTCAGGAACCGAATCCTTTGTTAATGCTATAAGGGGTTTAGTGATTTCCCCATAGCAAGGAATCCATTGTCTACAAAACCCTGTTGCTCCTAAAATTGCTCTCAGCTGTTTCTTAGTGGTAGGAGCACTCAATTTTTGAATGTTCTCAATTCGTTTTGGAGAAATATAACGAGCACCCGCAGTCAAGATGAATCCCAAATATTCTACTTTTTGGAGACACCATTGAACTTTATCCTTAGAGATTTTATGTCCTCTTTTGTGCAATTCCAAAAGAAGGTGTTTGCTATCTTCTTGACATGTTTCTGCATCTGTTGAAGCCAAGAGTAGATCATCTACATATTTGATTAATTTGCTATTTTTAAATGTTATATTGTCTGTGTCTTGGCTCAAAATTTGCTCAAATAAGCTCGGACTTTCGACATAACCCTGTGGCAGCCGACACCAGGTATATTGTGAGCCCTTCCAGGTGAAAGCAAAAATATGCCTGGAGTTTTCATGTATTGGTATGGAAAAGAAAGCTGAACACAAGTCTACTACTGTAAAGTATGTAGCTGTGCTAGGAATAGATGAAATAATAGTATGTATGTTAGAAACTACGGAGTGTCTCTTTATAACGTGATTATTCACTGCCCTTAGATCCTGTACGAATCTATAGATGTGTTTGCCATCGGGTCCTTTTTTTGGTTTTTTAATTGGCAGGATGGGCGTGTTGTATTCAGATTTGCAAGGGATTATTATTCCCTGTTCTATTAATGAGTTAATAACTGGTGTAATACCCTCAATTGCCTCCTTTGAGAGGGGATACTGAGGGATAGAAGGAGGTGGGCTAGATTTAGTTTTTATCTGCACAGGAACAGCAGATTTAAGTAAGCCTACATCAGAAGAAGATGTGGCCCAAAGAGACTCTGGTATATCTTTAGGTATTTCAAAAATGGAAGGTTCTTTTGCCTCCTGGTTTTCAGAGAGAAGTACAGGGAGTAAATTTAAAGATTCCTCTGGTACTTCTAATGATAATGAGCCATCTGGGGAGCAGGTTATTGTGGCTCTGAGTTTGCATAGAAGGTCCCTCCCCAGCAAATTTAAAGGGGAGTCAGGCATCAAAAGGAAGGAGTGTTGTACCTCTAGGGGTCCTACAGACACCATTCTAGGAGGAAGTCTTTTAACTCTTTGGGTTATTCCTGATACTCCCATTACATTCTCTGAGCCAATAGAATAACATTGTAAATCAGGTGTTCTCTTTAATACAGACCAGGAAGCTCCGGTGTCTAATAGACAATCATAATAGGTGTTACCCACTTTTAAGGTAACATGGGGTTCATTAGTATGGGGAGGGCAGTGGATAGGGACAACGGGTAGTAGGACATCAGGGTCTGGGAAATCAAAGGTTGTATCCTCTGATTCCTGTGCCCCAGCCCCCCCCCGGGCACCATCATTGTGTTTGGGATATTCCTTGGGCACCCCCCTGAAGGGCACCTCTCTGAGGGTCATTAGTACCTCGAGTAATTTTTGGACGAGCGCCATTTCTCATATATTGTTGAGTATTATCATTAAAATTTTCTTCAATTTGAGCATTGTCATTAAATTCCCAATTCCTATTTCTATAATTCTGGTTTCTAAAGCTCTTATTTCTATATTCATTATAGTTATTTCCATAGTCATTATTATAATTTCTAGAATTTTGGTTTCTATAACCATTATCATAATTTCTATAGTTATTATTTCTAAAACCATTATTAAACTGTGTATTCCTTCCAAACATCTTAAGAAAGGTTCTACATTCCATCATTTTGTGGCCCTTCTTCTCACAGAAGTGGCAAGTAATGGATTGATAATTGGATTTCTGGAGAGAGGCAATTGTCGTTGGTTCATTATCATGCCCACTTTCTAATTTAGTTATCCTATCTATTACACATCTCATTTTTTTCTTCATTTCCTCCATGTCATCATTATTCTCTTTCTCCTTTTCTTCGTTTCCCTTAAAAACATATATAGCTGTTTTTCGCAATTCTTCAAGGTCCATATCTGACCATCTTGGGCATTGTGTTTTAAAATAATTTTTAATTACTTTGCAAGAATTGTTTACAAATATTCTTCTAACTTGTCTTAAACTATTCTCTTTATTTAAGTCCCAATCTAAGTATCTGTCCCCAAACTCGATAATTCTGTCCATAAATCTGGAGGGTGTTTCGTTTTCCTTTTGCTTAATTTTTTCCAGTTCCATCCACTTATCTGTACTGTCCGCACATTCCTTCATGGCCGTGAGGATGGCCTCTCTACAACGGTATAGTTGTAGATAGTCCTCAGGATTATTATAGTCCCATTCGGGATCCTGAGATGGCCAATGTGCTGCATTACGCCCCCGGGTTTTGTTGACATGAGCAATTATTTTATTTTTTTCACGTTCACTTAAAAAAGCCTGTAGTAAGCTCTCAACGTCCTTGTAAGACGGATTATATTGAAAAAATATGTCTCCCATCTTTTTTGTTACTAGAAAAGGATCTTGTTCATATGTGGGGATATTTCGTGTAAATTCATTTATTTCTTGGGGAGTAAACGGTATCCTATGTCTTAAAGTCACCACATCCCCATTTCGTCCTATTTCAGGTACTTCTCTTAGAGGAAACAGGCCTCTAGTTGAATTTTGCACCTGTGGGTCAGTTTGACAAGGACAGGTTTCTCTAGGAGGACAAGATCTCCCTTGCATTGGAATTTGGTTTTCTGTAGGAGAAGGAACATGAGAAGCTGGGATTGCAGGGGAAGGGTTTTGGGGATTAAATTCAGACAAGATTTGCACTGCACGAGAGAAGCAGTCTGTTAACTGGGCTATAGGGAAGGTGTTTTCCATCTCTATTTCAGGGAAGGAAATTTCCTCATTCAAAGGTTCAGAAACAGGTCTGTTTCTGGTAGAGTGGGTGTTTGCCCATTGATCCTGTAAGAAACATTTTAGATCTTCTAATTGGGCTTGCATTTTTTCCTCAATTTTTCCTATTTTATCTTCCATATCTCCCATTTTATCCTCAATATTTCCTATTTTATTCTCAATATTTCCTATTTTATCCTCAAGTTTTTCTATTTTATTCTCAATATTTCCTATTTTATCCTCAATTTTTTCTATTGTATCCTCAATTTTTTCTATTGTATCCTCAATTTTTTCTATTTTATCCTCAACATTTTCTATTTTATCCTCAATATTTTCTATTTTATCCTCATTTTGTTTTATTTTATCCTCATTTTGTTTTATTTTATCCTCATTTTGTTTTATTTTATCCTCATTTTGTTTTATTTTATCCTCAATATTTTTTATTTTTTCATCTCTAAATATAGTATTGAGGAGTACAAAAATGACAGTACCTATTAATATAAAAATTTGGAGGTATCCTTCATTCCTCAATGCCCCTACTTCTTCAGCTGCCATATAATTGTCAAAGAATGTAGTACTCATTTTTATATGTATATTTTGTAATTTCACAAAACACGTGGGGAGCAGGGCAAAGCAACAAACTTTCCACAGGGTTTTTTTTTTTTTTTAATCCAGGAAGTTGTTCCTTAAGGGAAAGGATATTTAGAAACAGTTCTTCCAGCCAGGACTTTAGAGTCCTGTTGCTGAGATTTAAAAACAGCTGTTTTCTGTCTATCAGAGTCACACAGCTGGGAAGTATCTGAGGTCCTATTTGAACCCAGGACCTTCTGCCTCTAGGGCTGGCTCTCAATCCGCTGAGCTACCCAGCTGTCCCTTAAGATTAAAGGGAAGAAAAAGAAAAAACTGCTGATTCCAATTTAACTTAAGGAGAAAAGAGAAAAAGTTTTTTATACTCACGTGTTCTAGCAGCTGTGTCTTTAAGCCAAGTTTTTTTTGTTAAAAAAAAAAAAGAACTAAGTGGTGAAACAGTATAGTAAAAAGGCAAGGAAAAAGTTTTATTGAGAGGATTCTTTAGACTCCCGTGTGGTCAGCCACAATGTTACAAGGGAATCACTTTAAAAGACTGATATATATTAATTTAAGGTCGCCAAGGAATCAGCCATGTAATTCCTAAATGAAAAACTCAAGTCAGCCGTCAGCCTTTTTTGGAGTTTAATTACAATAGGAGCAAGAAAGGAATTAGAGATATATAGAGAGAGAGAAAGGGGAGAGAAGGGAATAGGGCTTAAATACCCCTTCTGTTTCGGCTGGGCCAAAAGGCCCAAGCCCTTAGATAGCTGGGGCAAAGAAAAGAGATCAGTCCCTATTACTCACGTGTCCAAAATGGAGAAACAGTCTCAGAGGCCCCCACCTTCAGCTTCCTTCAGAGCAAGCTTCCTCAGAGCCCAGGAACCACCGACCAAAAACTCAACCACCTCTTCATCGAGTCTCCAGACCCTCCTATCTTTAAGGAAACCATCCAAGTTGCCTCCCCTCAGTCCTCACATCTACCAATCACTCTTCATCAATTTCCCTGTCAATGGAGGCTCTCGCTTAACCCAGGACCGCCCATAGGTTTCTGGCTTTTGCACATGTCTGTTGAAGGTCATATTTTTCAAATGATTAAATCTTTACTCTTTTGTTACAGCCCTTTCTAAATCCTGTTAACTTGAGTATGGTAGAGATTGGAATAATTAAATTTTGATCTAGGCTGCAGCCCTTACTCAATCCTATTAGGACTGAATAGGGTGGAGATTTATTCCAAGTATCTCCATTGTATCAATTCTAAAATCAATCAAGACTCAAAGAAATTCCTGTTCTATGCTTAAGCATAGGTCAAAGTCCTTTCCATTGTTCAGCAAAAGGTTTTCTGTCCTAAAGTAATCTTAAGAAGGGAAGAGAAGGAACCTCCCATGCCAATGGAGTTCCCATTCCAATATACTATCAGTAAGAAATTTTCCAAGTATGAAATATCCCAATGGTGAAATTTCCAACATTTATAAGTCTAAGGAATTTTGAGGTTTACAACCGGGAAACAATGAGAGGAAAGGCCTATTAGAAGAAGTACGCAGAGTGTGTATGGGTGGTGGGAGAGACAAGTGGTTTCATTTGATCATAGCATAGAGTATGTGAAGAAGAGTATGCTACAAAGCTGGAAAGGTAGGATGATACCAAATAATGGAGGGCATTGAATGCTGGAGGAAAAGATCCCGGCTTTACTCAGTAGTGCCATTGAAGGGGGGAGGGACATAGCTATTTCTGACCAGCATGTACATATTTTAGGTCTGCAGAGAAGTGGCCGTGGGAAAGGAAAATATCCAGAGGATACTTCAGGGGGTCCAGGTGAGTATGCCTTTTGGCATCCAAGAGAGTCTCCCAAGTTATGTCATGGAATAATGCAACTTTAAGGAAGATATAAAAAAATGTCCATAGACATTGTAAATTCAAGGTAAATTCAAACTTTGCAAGAAATAAACAAAAAAATTGAATGTTAGAACTGGTCGAGAGAATATGTAGTCCAACCCCCTCAGATTTTCCTAATTCCAGACCTGGCACTATATAGCACTATTTTGCTGCTTAAACTAAATACAAGAAGATGAAATATAAGGAAAATTTTTAAATTTTACACTTGGATTACAAATTCAGTTTCTCAAGGACAAGGAAAAGTAGAAAGAAGGCCTTTCTGGGCAGCAATTTGAGTAAAAGAAATCCAGGAGGCTATACTATAATTTATTGACTTGTTGAATTAAAAAATGACCTGGCAACCAAAAAAGCTGACGTGCTTTTGTACTAGATGAAGGGAGCCACTAGGTTTAAAATGAATGAGGTAAAAGTCCCTTCGTATTATACCCTGGACAAGCCACTCTTGTAATAGTATTGTGTTCCATTTTGGATGCTACATTGTGGGAAAAACATTGACAAAACTGGAGCACAGAGAAGGGCAATCAGGCTGGTCAGGGCATTTTAGAGATCCCATGAACGCTGTTGGGAGGAACTAAGTATATTTCATCTGAAGATGAGAAGTTTATTCTGTAGCAGAGAGACTAGACTTGATTTTTTGCCCCTGTTGACAGAACTAGGAATAGTGAATGAGCATTGCAGAGAAATAGTCTTCAGCTACAAAAAAGGAAGAATTTATTTACAGTTATTTGTTGTTGTTGAGTCATTTCAGTCATGTCCAACTCTTTAAGACCCTATTTGGGGTTTTCTTGGCAGAGATACTGGGATGGTTTGCTATTTCCTTGTATAGATGTGAAAACTGAGGTAAACAGGGTTAAGTGACTTGTCCAAGATCATACAGCTAGTAAGTATCTGAAGCTGGATTTGAACTCCTGAAGATATCTTCCTAATGCTAGGCCTAGCACTCTATCCACTACACTACCTCCCCTCGAATATACTTTATAAAAAGTGGGATGAACTGCCTTAGAAAGAGATTTTTTTGTGACTGAAAATTTTCAAGCTGAGCTAAGACAAGGACTTGTTAGAGATGTCATAGAGATTATTCTCCTGTTAATTTATGGGTATATTAGGTATTTCTTACTCTGAGATTCAGTCAAGTATAACAAAGGTACTATACAGATTTGTAAACCATAAAATGTCGGGAGCTGAAGGGAACCTAAGAGATAATCTAATATAATTTCATTATTTTTCATATGAGACAACTGAAGCTCAGAGAGGATATAAATCTTGTACAATTAGTAATTTGTTATGTAATTAGTGGCAGAAATTAGACTAACACTAATTCGGAGAAATGAATGTTTTCTTCTTTGTATCTATCTCTGGTACCTAGCACACTGCCTGATAGTAGTAGAGACTTATAAGTGCTTATCGATTCTACCAAATAGGAATTTCATATCTGGATAGATGAGGCAACCATGTAGCTTTTACAGAAGTCCATTGGCAATAGCATGTTACTTTTTATCCTCATGTTCAGCATATGAGCAAGAGGGAAAAAGACTTTTTAGTACTCCTTGAATTTAACAGCTAATATCACAGGAATAGTGAGTTTTTTTCCCTTTGGAAACTAGATTTTTAAAAAAATGTTTAAGAAATAAAATTAATTAAAATTAAACTGTTTCCTCATCTGTAAAATAAGGATAACCATGCTTACAGTACTTTCCCTGATATGAAATTCAAATAAGATGAGTAATTATATTATTAATAATAATAACTAATGTTTATAAATCTTTAAGGTTTGCAGAGCATTTTATATATATTATCTCTTTTGATCCTCACAATAACTCTGGATCCTCACAATAACTCTGGATCCTCATATATATGTATATGTAGTTTGAAAACTCTAAATTGCTTAAATAAATGTCATTTTTAAAAAATTACTCTTTAGTAGTCATTAGTGAGAATTTCAAAGGACATTATATGATCTGTTTCTTTTATAGGACAAGTCCAGAGAGAGATCCTCTAATTCTTCTATCTCGGGAAAACCCAGGACTTGTTGATGCAGAGTACACTAAGAATCAGGCCTGGAAATCTGAGAAAGTAATTATTGACAGATTCATTGCAATGGGTGTTGTTCTTTGCATGGAATTTCAAGCTAGATTTTCTTCGGATGATAGGGTGAAAATGAAGGCCATTCAAAATATTAGTAATTTCCAATTCAGAGATAATTTTTTTGGTTAATATTGCAAGTTAAATCAGCATTGTTCCTGGTCGTTTTTATGATGGAATGAAAGTGTGTGCTCTATACATGCATTCATTTATCAAAGTGATGCTGATATTCTCTGCCAGGAAAGCTTCTAGTTCCCTGGAGGAACTCTAGCTAGTATGTGACAGGTGAATGGAATTGGGAAGACCTATATGAACCAATGTAAAGTGAAGTGAGCAGGAGAGTACTGTAATTACACCATTATAAAGAAATGCAACAACATTTTTGAAAGGCTTAGGAACTCTGATCAATAGAATGATCAACCAAGATTCCAAATGATTCAATGCAAGTCATCTCCAAACAAGGAGGCTATACTATAATTGAAATTATTTCTCTTTTCCAAGTAACTCAGAATTCATTTGGAAGAATAAAGGTCTAGAAGCTCAAGGAAAATAATGGGGGTGGAGGGGTGGGGAAGCAAGTCTAAGGGGACATAATATTACCAAAGTACAAATTATAAAGAAGACTTATCAAAACTGACATTGGTTATAAAACTGAAAAGTAGATGGCTGGTATAGATTATCTAAGCAACAACCAGTATTAATTGAAAACAGTAGTTCAGTATTTGACAAAGCTGAGGATATAAAAATCATAGAGAAAGGGTCACTTTGTACAAGAACTTGTAGAAAACCCAGGAGGGGGCAGTTTGGTAGAACTTTCATTTGAACCAATATTCAAAGCTTAAAATGGATATATAATGAGTAATTAAATAGTAATTACATAGCTCTTTAAGGTTTGCAAAGCACTTTAAAAATATGATCTCATTTGAACCTTACAATAACCCTGTGAATATAAGAGATCCTCTGATTAAAAAAGAATGAGGAGGTACCTTTTCCCCTCTAACATTCTTAGCTAAAATAGACCATTTTAATTATGTAAAATTAAAAGGCTTTTGCATTAATTGAAAAGAGAGAGAGAGAAAAGAAAGAGAATAAGAGGAGATTGCATGCTCATATTGGGATTGTTTATGGAAGCACTTTTTACATTGGGGGGGTGGTCTAAAAAGTTCAAGGTTCAAGTGACTCATTCTTATTCACATACTTAGAGGTGACATGACCTTTAGTAATAATCAGGTTCCTAAAATTGATAGATAAAACAATCCCCACTTACTCATTTTTGATGGAAGAAATACCTGGTAAGATAATTGATATGAATCACCTGTGTGAATCTCATCTTCTGCATGAGTAAATCCACCCTCAAGGCCAAATTATAAATTCATATGGTTGTTTGGTAAGCAAAAGGAGATGGATGCAAATAAGACAATTTATTTAATAGAAACAGCACTGGGCCTAGTCCAGTGGTTCTTCCCCATTTTTGTGTCATAAACCTCATTTGCAGTCAGGTACAGCCTATGACCCCTTCTCAGAATCATGTTTATAAATGCATAGGATTACAAAGGAAGCCAGTTATATTGAAGTACAAATGTAGCATTTTCTGTATTCAAACTTACTGATCCCCTGAAATCTATCTGTGGATCCCAGGTTAAGAATAGCTAATCTGGTCAGAAAAACTTAGTTTTGATTTCCCTTATTAGCATGGGCAAGCAATCTTTTTGGAATTGTTTTTTCATTTGTAAAATGGTTATACTAGTACCTATCTTAGCTACCTACCTGCCTTCCTTGCTTTCAAAGTTGTCATGAAAAAAGAGTTTTGTAAACCATAAAGCATTATCTATATCTATATTTGTATCTATATACTTATATACATATGACCTATATATTTTTTTTAGAATTAGGGAAGAATTAGGGAAGCAACTAGGTAGCATGGGCCTGGAGTTGGGAGGACTTGGATTCAGATCTTATCAGACACTTCCTAGTTGTGTGACTGGGCAACTCATTTAACCTCATTTGCCCAGCTCTTACTGCTCTTCTGTTTTAGAATTGATATTTAAGACATCAGGGAAGGGTTTTAAAAAAAAATGGAAAAGGGTTATTTCCACTAAATTAGGATATGATTATGCCTCCATTTGGGGGAATATTTATTTCATCTAAAGAATTGATTTTAGTTATCCAGAATCAGGACATTCTTTCCAACTGAATAGTCTTGGGTATACAAATGTTGGAAAATATTTACTTTTAAACTTATGTTTTCTAGACTCTAGACAGAACATTACTTTTTTATGATAATGATTTTTTAATTAAGTGTATCACTGGTTATACATTATTTTCTTCAGTGAATTGTTTCTGCTACCATATCATCTATTTTCTTTTTACTTTTTGATATCTTTAAATGAATATTTAATCTGGGTTATAATTACACAATTGTCTTTGTGAGTCAGGAATTTGAGATATTATAGATCAACTGATCTATAATATTGATTATAATAATGAATTGCTAATCCATAACCAACAGAAATTATTCAAAACTGAATCACATGAAGTTAATTTTAAAAATTTCTTTCTAATTTAAAGGATACTCTTGGAAAACCACCTGCTAAGGAAGTCCCACTTGTGGATCACTGCAAGTATAAGTAAGGTTTCAGTTAGACATATCCATTCATCTATCTTTCTTTTCCCCCAATATTGATTTGTGCATTAGCTTTTGGTGAGTCAGCTCTAGAACTCAAGGCCTGACTAAAATGTAATAGTAAAATCATATTAAGTAATATTTAGCATAGAAATTAATATTTCTTAGAGATATTTAAAGTCAGTGGAGATCTTTACTGACAACTGTCCTAAAACTCCTTTGGACCACAATTCAAGCAAATATTTGTTCAGACTATTTTTAAAATCGGGGGCTAATTATATGGGGAAGAAGAGAAAATCTTATGTTTGTGGCCAAGTTGAAAGCTACCTAGAGGGAGTTAGGGAGCCTACAGCAGAGTTTAGAAAGATGAGGAGGGAAGAGGAGAATAAAAATAGGAAAGACATGATCAGAGGGAGAAGAGAAAGATGAATAAAAAAAAAGTTGTCATTTATGTCCAGAAATATTTAGCTCCAATTTTCTCTTTTCCAGATACCTGTTTAATTTTCGGGGGGTAGCTGCAAGTTTCCGGTTCAAACACCTCTTCCTGTGTGGCTCACTAGTCTTTCATGTAGGTGAGGAATGGCACGAATTCTTCTATGAACAGCTGAAGCCATGGGTTCATTACATCCCAGTCAATACAGACCTCTCCAATGTCAGGTATGGGGGCTTCTGTTAATCAGTTTGTTCCTAATGATTTTACTGTTCCCATTTCTCTCTGAAGGTTTCTTTTTTTTTTAATGGATGTTTTTATTTTTACTATTTTGAGTCACAGATATATATGTTATTTCACTATTTAAAACAATTGAACCTCAAATGGAATTTGATGTGGAACAAATTCATCAGTCATATAACTAGCATATATGTACGAAGTGAACTATAGGAGGTGCTAGGGAAAATAAATAAGAAATAATCTTTTTTCTTAAGGAACTTGCATCCATGAAGAGTCAGTTTTAGACTAGTAGAGATTCATTCAAGCATTGTAAAACAAGACAGCCCTAATTTCTTCAAGAGCAAACACCTCCAACTATCACTTACATTGTCAAAGAGACTTTAAGATGGAGTTAGCAAATTGATATTTTGAAAACTCCAAAGTAAATTTCTAAAAATCAAGTCATTTTTTCATATATGTGTATATATATAATACCTTTACAATTCCATAAAAAAAAGGCTTTTCAAAAGTAAGCTTTAAATTTATTTTTTTAAAAATAGGCCTAGTGATTTCCTGTTATATAAAGGAAGATTCTGAGTGGCCTGAGGCTAATCAGAATTTCAGATATCATTGCTAAATTACCATAGTACCCATAGCTCCCTACTGAACTGGCCACTTCTGCTGGTCTCTTTTATTTCTCTTTTTATCTCTCCCTTCAGTGTTTCAATCTGCTCTTTTCAATCTCTCAGCTTTACCCCAGTTTGCTTTTTCTTCTCTCTGCCTTAATTAATTATAACAGAAAACTGCCTTGTAGTTTCTAGTTCTTGTATTTATTGAATACTGAATTTTGAATTGTCCTGGTCTTTTATTTCATTACAGGTTAATTGAATATATTTCTATGGGAAAAACATGGTCACCCTAAATTAAATTACTTTTAACTTGTTCAGTGACTTTTGTTAACTATTTCCCTATCCCTGCTTTAAAGAGAGCACATGACATCTCACAAGTCTAAAGCTATTTGTGTGTCCCTGTCCTCAATTAGAGTAATTTTATGTCATCCTTATTTGGTATAATTTTATATAATTCTTTCCATATTAGGGAACTTCTACAATTTGTGAAGGAAAATGATGATTTAGCCCAAGAGATTGCTGAGAGGTGAGTTTTATTTCCTTTCTTCTTTCTATTTGCTACCTTCCTTCCTCCTGTGTGTTATTTTCCCTGATTAGATTGTATGCTTCTTGAGGGCAGGGGAACATCATTCTTTTTGATGTAAGTGCTTAATAAACACTTCTTGCTTTGTTTGTTACCCCTTTTATTCCAGTATATTCTGTATCAGGGATTCTTAACCTTTTTTGTGTCCTCTACTCCTTTGATAGTGTAAAGGTTAAATTTAGTGGTTGGACTTGAATTACATGAAATAACGTGGTTTCCGGAATTATTATATCTCTAGTCAGAATTTTATTTACCAAAAAAGAGGGGAAACAATAAAGTAGAGAAATGTGAAAGAGGTTAGAGAAAATACCTATACTACTCCTCAGCCAGGAGGGCTGGTAGTGGAAGCTAGGAAGGGAGTCAGCCTTTTCACTCACCCAATGAAGTAGTCCAGGAGTCAGAATCTAAGCTGAAGCCACCATCCAAGCCACAGTCTCCAGTGAAGTTCCTTCAAAGCCTATCTCTAGGAGACACTCTCAATGAGACTCTACTTCAGGAGACTGCCCCTGAGGAAGGATTTTGTGGCTTTTATGGTGGTTTCCTGTCCCTTGTTCACAGGGGCCAATCGGTTTCCAAATTGTCCAGCACTGCCCAGGGGCAGTGTCTATGGGATTGACTTCTCATCTCTAAAGGTGTTAACTCTCCTCCTAGGATTCACATGTTTCTGAGTTGTCACCCAGTTTGGATTCATACAGTACTGAGTTATCACCCAGTTTAGCACAGGGGTTGCAGACCTCCCCCCACTTAAGGTTAAGTAGAGGTGTCTTCCTTTTGGAGGTGTAAACTCCTGTAGTAAAAGTTTGTGGACTTCCCTTACTTTAGGGTTAAGTATGGGTGTATTCCGCTTTTGTTGATTAAATCAAAAGTAGACAAAGGAGAGTTAATCCTGTCCTCACAATCTAGTGAGGTACTAAGTAGGGGAACTTAAGTTATTGTTAACCAAAGTTTTAACTCGGACTAGGCAAAGGGAATAAAGGATTCCCTTTTTAAGAAGTGTAAACTCAGAATAGACAAAGAGAACCAAGAATATCCTTTCCCAATAGTCTGGTGAAGCCTATGAAATGCTTTTTTTGCCTGTGTTCATAATTGAAAGAAAAGTTGTTTCAACAAAAAGTTAGGGAAAATGAAGATGTAACTTTTTTTTTACACACAAATTCATGGACCCCCTAAAATCTGAAAGAGACCAGGTTAAGAATCCCTGCTCTCCATAAAGATTTCTTAATATTGTCATGAGCATGATTTAACTTCATTCAAGGGAAGTTGCAAAGATTGATCAACAGCCCTCAAGCCTAGATTCTTAAGAGCTGGCTGGGTGAAGATTCTAAGTTGTTAGACAGCTTTTCAACTGTCTGTCTCTCAAGCTGGATTCAACACAGAAGCTGTGAATCTGAGAGGCTCCCTGAATTAACCATCTCTTAAACTGCCTGCCTTGGATTATCATCAAGAAAAGGTTGAGTGGGGTTCCCCCATTCATTCTGGTGGGCAGAGTGATTTGGGTGAGGATTCCTCTACTTCCTGGATCTTTTAAGGACCTTCAACTGGATTTCTTCAGTCTGATCCCCCAAAGACTCTGGAGAGTGTGAGAGTCTGGGCTCCCTGTTTGGACTTTATCCTTTATTTAATTTTTAGATTAGTTTAGTTTAGTTAGATTAAGATTATTGTAGAAACTTTATTGGGTTAAGAATCTGAGTGGGAAATAGTCAGATGGTCCATCCTTCCTTACCATTCCCTTCCTTTTGTTAATAAAATTATTTATTTACTTGTGTGTGTTCCCTTTACTAAACCTTTCCCCCTTTCCCTTAAAATCCCCTTATAACAGGAAGCTAGCTAGTCTATGGTTTGGGAAGTAGTCTATAGAGTCCATGTTCCTGAAATACTCATGAGTAATTCAGTAGAGGAATGAAAGTTGCAAAAAGTGATGTATACCTTTTTAGGGCCTTTCTAAGACAATGCAAAGAACTCTTTCTGTGTGTGTTTTAGAATGAAGATTAAGGCTATCATACAAAAACAAAAATGAAAACAAAACAAACACTTTGGTCCTGACATTAGTAATCTGTAAGACTTTAGCTTTCCTAGGCATCAGATTTTTAGGGGGGAAATTTTTTTTAGATCTCTTTACAAATACATGTGTCTAGATATATTAGTTTTCACTTTCCATTAATGATTGACTTGTCATTGTTGTCATTTTTACCTACAGAGGGCGACAATTTATCATCAACCATTTGCAGATGGAGGACATTTCCTGTTATTGGAAGATTTTGTTGACTGAATATTCCAAAGCTTTGTCCTACAAAGTGAAGAAAAAGAAAGACTATGGCAAAATAACTCCCAAACTTTTGAAAACAGAACTTTAAAAACTACTTTTATCCTTGTGGTAGAATGATTTCATTTGGATATCTTCATGGAAAGATGCAGAGTATCTCCATCATTTGGATGAGATTATAATTGCCTTTGGTAACTTGTATGTTACACACTATCTAATACTAACCAAATAACTAGTTTTCCTTATCTTTCTGCAATCAGAGGCTCAAGAAAATCCAGATTCTCAGAGTCATACAATGATAGAACATAGACTTGGAAGCCAGATTTGTAGTCAGAAGACTTTGGTTTTAATTCTGACTCTGTTTGCCAAGTCATTAAGCTTTTTGTGCCTCAGTGTCCTCATCTATAAAATAAAATAGTTGAATTGGATGCCCTCCAAGATCTCTTCTAACTCTAGTCTATGATCATAGAAGCAACATTTTTCCCTTTAGCTTAAATAGGGACCAAAAAATCAGACTATATGAGTTTTTATTTTTCTGTGTCTCAGATTGGCTCTGTACAATTATGCTTTATTTACTTTTCTATGTAAGAATCCTAATGGTCATTTCATTTATGATCATTGTGAAATGTAAAATGGCTTTTGGAACCTATTGGGCACATTATCCAGAGCAAACAAAGAGCCATTTAGAAATATAATAGGTTTTATCTCTGCTATTTCCCCTGGTTTGATCCAGCTAAGTCTGGCTGATGTATACAAAATATTTGGGGATCATTTACTGAAAGGTATATAGGAATGAAAGTATATATCATGCAATTAATTTTTTTAAACTTTTTTTAAAAATGTAAACTTTTCTGTACTTGGGGAAGATTTTATATTTTTGTGTAGAAAGGTACTAGTTCTTAAATATTGCAGTTGGATGTCTAACCCCTATTCTCACAGGTAATTTTATTGACTTTATATAATCAATTAACAAGCATTTACTTACTATGTGCCAGCTACTGTACTAAAGGCTGGGAAAAGAAAAGCAAAAACAATTCTTGCCTTAAAGAAGTTTACAACATATGTCTAAATAGGTACATACAAGACATATGCAGAGGAGATGGAAGGTCACCTTCAAGAGGAAGAATCTAGCGAGAGGACAAATTTGGTCCTTCCAAACAGTTTCAAGAAGCCATGTATCTGCATCCATGTACCTTTTTAAAAATGGGCAGGATGCACATGCAACACATGCCAAGCTAATGAATCTCCCATTTATTGGAACTGACATCAGTAAGGTTTATCATGAATGTATATTTTGTGAGAAACACCAACAATCCACTTCAGTAAATGTCATCAGCTGAGATTTGTAGCACCTAATACTGTGGGACTCTCCTATAACTCACTTCTATATAGCAAATAATTCTTTCATTGTAAGATCATGTTAGACTCCCAAATGTTTTGTTTTCTTCCAACTTTTTAGATAACAGTGAGATGTCTAAAGAAGCCTTCCCTAATACAATAATGAATTTGGGGCAGGGGGGACAGAAATTATGTGCCAAAAATAAAGCCGTTTTAGCTGTTTCCTGGTCTAGGACAGGTATAAATGACAGCTGAAGGAGCCTACAAAACTACCCACTGTAGCCTGAAAGAGATTAAGATGTAATTGGGAAATGTTTGTTTAGCCAAATAAAAATGTAATACAACATAGATGATCATGTGAATTAAATATCTAGGAGACCTCTAATCCATTCTAGGCCTGGAAGTCTCATGTAGTAGTGGTCAGTCATGTGTCTTAATTTGCCTGTGTGGCAGGTGAGATTCCTGACTGGTGGTAGTCAAGGGATGTGAGGTGTAGGAACTAAAGTTTAGGGAAGGGTTTAGACTGAGCTTAAAAAGCCAGTGGGTGAAGCAAACTGGCCCTCTCTCTACTATTTTTTGGGCTTGTGAAAGGAGCTCTCTGAAAGCCATCCCAGGGGGCTTGGCTTATCTGTTGCCATCTCTGGCAAGCACAAGCCACCCAATCCAGGAACTACAATTTGCAACCTCTGCCGGGGACTTTAAGTTAGGCTGGAAACCTTATTTCTTGCTTTCTTCCTCTTTACTAATAAATACTTATAAACTTAGTATAAAGTCTCTAAGATTAATTTTTATTCATCACAATAATGTTAATTTGTGGTTTTCTAAAGTCAATAGGTATGCTTACCTTTTCTATTTGAATTTGACAACACTGGACTAGGACACTGAATCTAAAAGGTTTAAATTTAAATTAATTAAATCAACTAACTATACCAACCCCGAGTATACTCAGCACTTTGCCTCACCTCACCTCCCACACTATCACTAACTGACCCAAAGACCTAACACACCTGTCCCCCTCAATTCATCTGGATAATGCTTCAGGGGTTGAAGCTTGCTGGGCCATGATGGACAGCATCTCAACAGCCAATTGGTATATTTATCAACAGCCGTCACTGATATGCAGTGGTTTGTGCTGCAAGAGATTCTGCAGGAAACCAGGAGCAGAGGGAAAGTGGCAAGACAAATGTCTAATCCTGAAATAGAGCTCAACAAAATGCCTTACTTTACAGAACTTCAGAAACCCACACTATAGAAATCAGCCTGGTAGCTCCTTATCTAGTGATGTTCTGGACTACTAGAGGTAGAGAACTGTGGAACAGAAGGAGCAGAACAAGATACTTGGATAGAATACCGTGTGTGTGTGTTTGGGGCAGGGGGGCTGTTTAGCACTCCACTAACCCTTAGGGAAAGAGCTCAATAGCCACCTGGGGCCACCCAAAGTCATCTGAGGCAGAGACCAAGACTGCTGAACCATAACTTGCCCAGCCTGAAAGGAGGCTGATACTATTTGGGACTTAGCCCAGTGAACAATAGGGATGGGGGAGTCAAAATACCAAAGATCTCAGGAAGAAGAAAACTCAAAAGAACTCTGAATTTAAGCAGATAAGTTAACAGGGAAAACAATAATAAAAGGAAATATGGCTTCTGGTTCTAATTCAAGCATCTATGGAAAAAAATACTACAAAACAAAGGAAAATCGATACTCTTGAGACACCCAATAACACCTCTGGAAACACAACACTCTACTGTCACTTCTTATACTATCATCAACTAACCCAAAGACCTGAAAATCTGTTTGCTCTTCCCCTTTTTTTCATGGAATGTAAAGAAAACACTAAATCATTACATGCTAATCCCGAGTTATTCAAAAGAAATGAGAATGATGCCAGTGGAATTTATGATGTGTACAGCAAAAATAATGAGCAGAATAGAAAAACTGGAATCTGAAATGTTAAGTTTCATCAAAGAAACAAAAGAATAGATTGGGAAGGCAAACACACAGAGGTGATGGACAAACTAGAAGACAAGCAAAACCAATAACAAGACTATTATTCTACATTGATCATAAAATGCAGAGGAAAAGGAATAATGTGTTCCAAACAATAATGGAGCTCAGGATGATCTATCCTACAAAATGTCCATTTCATAAGTGAAAAAAGATGGACATACAATTAATAAGAGATATTTGAAATATTCTTAGAATGAAAACCAGAGCTGTGGAGGTTATTTGCTTCTTGGACATTCCAGACAACAAAAATACAGAAGGGACAAATAAATGCAGCAGTCAATGACAGCAATGACAGTGTTGGATCACTCAGGCGCTACAAAGGAACCAATGCAAGATTGGGGGGGGGGGGGTGAGAATGGTCATAAGAATAAATGCGCATGCGCCTCCGATCACTAGGTTACAGCGTCCTGCGCAGTCGCATTTTAGCGCCGACCTCGACTATACATATTGAATCGAGGGGCAGGACTTCCTGTGGATTGCTGAGAAGAGCTTCCGGGTGGGTTTGAGAAGCCGGTAGGGAAGTGTATTCTAGAGCCCGCAAGGTTTTTGGAGGTCATCTGGTTTCCTTTTTTTAAACTGATGGAGAAACCGAGGACCGGAAAGGTTAAGTGACTTGCCCCAAGTCCACACATTTAGTAAATGTATGAGGCAAATTTGGAACCTTGGTCAACTTGACACTACTAGTTCACTGCAGTCCTCGATTCCCAAGCACTGCTCTTGGAACCCTCGGGTAAGTGCCGGCTTTGGGCTCGCTCCATCCTCCTAGGACAGACGGAACCATCCTTTCGGGCAATAAATAACAAACGTTTATGTAACTTTTTTTTTCTTTCGGTATTCGGATTTTTCGGTTGTTGGACTTTATTTTTCTTCCTTCCTTTCCCTCTTTCTCTCCCCTCCTTTCTCTAAAGCTTCATTTTTTCTTTTCCTCTCCCGTCATTCCTCTCCTTTTCTCTCCCTATTATCTTTGTTTCTTTTTCTCTTTGTTTTTCCCTTATTCTCCTCTCTCCCTTTGTTTCTTTTTCCCTTCCTTTTTCTTTTGCTGTTTTTTCTTTCCCGTTTCCCTCTTTTTTCTTCCTTTCCTCTTTTCCACTTTCCCTCCCTCCATTCCTATTTTTGTCCCTCCTTTTTTTTTTTTTTTAAATCCTAGCTGCCAAGGCCTTTGTGGCACTAATGTTTGTCATTTGACTGTGTTTTCATAGTACCAAGAAATGGGGATGGAGATACCACGGAAGACTTGTTTGAGAAGAACGTGGGAGGCTTTAGTCTGTTTCCCAAGGGTCTTTGCTGAAGAAAGCACCATTGCAACTGCCTCACGCCCCTCCCCAGAGGAAACTCTGCCTCATCACATTAAGGGTCCAGTTTACCCAGAGACAGGATGGGAACGCCTCAAGGAGCTCCTTGTCAGAGAGTAAATATAATAATACTTGACAATTATTAATAACAAATGTTCATTGGTGAAATTGCAGAGTAGGGTCTTGGATTTAGTGTGATCTGTCATAGACCTTATTAGAACTTTGGGAATTCTAGGCTGTCTCATTCCTAAACTTTTTCCACCTGGCTACTGGTTTTTGTTTTCATATTTGCCCCCTGTGTTTTCATTATAAGATGTATAGATTTTGAAGGTTAGTATTTGTTTGACAAGCCTATCTTAAGTTTTCAAGTGGCAACATCCTGGCATGGTCAATAGCTTTATTAAGAATAAAAGACTAGAAATCACAATTCCTTTAATACATTTATATGACATGGTCTGACTCAGGAAATTAGAAAAGTTTCACAGATTTACAGTTTCCTATAATTTACAAATAGGAAACTAGAAGAGAGTCTAGAAATGATCTAATTCAATCCCATCATTATTAGATGATAAAAGAGAAACTCTAAGAAATTAAGTCATCTGCTCAGTGTCCCACAGTTGGTAAATAATAGAACAAAGATTTATTGTTCTTGGCTCCAATTTTTCTCAGAATTGTGATTGATCATCTGGGATTTAAAAACATGAAATTTTGAAGCTGGGAGAATCATTAGAAACAATAACTCCTTTGTTTTATTTGAAAAGATTGAGAAGGCCTAGCAAAATTATGTATTAATAAATCTCAGTTGAACTTTTAACTCTTCACTCTTAGTAGTAGTTGTATAAGTGAAGATAGTGTAAGAACACTGGATTTAGAATCTGAAGATCTAAATTCTTAACCTAGCTCTGCTTTATATGGAAACTTTGGCTCTTGATGAGGATGAAGAGTATCACTTTTTAAAGTCCCCCTGAGGGAGGAGGGGTGTGATTTTAGAGATGATAGAGGACACCTTTTAGTATAGGTTGAGTGAATTTGAATATGTTGTAGAGCAGTTGGGCACCAAGGGATGGACAAGTTGATGTCTGAGATACTGGTCCAACTTAGATTCTGCTAGTCTTTGATTGCATATGTGAATCTTGGCATATCAATTCTTAAGTTTGTGTTTATTTACTTTAGTTTCTTATTTGTAAAATGAGATTGGACTAGATTATATCAAAGATTTTTTTTGCCTTTATATCCTAAGATAATTTGATATTCTTGATCTTTAAAATGAGAATTCCTCAGCCTTCTTGACTATAGAATATACAATCTTAAATTGGAATTAAAGCAGAAATTTCCATTTTTACATATCTGAGCAAGGTGGTATGCTGAAGAATTTCATTAAAACCTCTTTACAAATGCAAATACAATGTAGATTTACACTGCAATCTTATTAATACAGATTTCAGAAATTTGCAATCACTAATCTGGATCTGTTTTTTTTCCACTGAAAAAAAAAGGGATTGGATTAGATGACTTGTTTTCATAGACTCCTCCCAATTCTAAATCTATTATCCTTTGAGCATAGACCAGGCTACAATTTGTTTTTTCATTAACCCCTAGGAAAGGATCTTCTAAGCAATAGAAAGGTAATGAAAAGTGGAGAAAGGATCCTTTAATTTACTTAAGAGTTAACTGTTCATAAAAATTAAATGCTTTAGTTGCTTACAGATGTACTAAGCGGATTTTGCTAATTATGGGTGAATCTTTTATATGTTTGAAAAAAAATCTGTAATTAAGAGTTTTTCTAATTTGTATTAGTTTTCCCCTGCCATTTAGTCTGGATTAGTGCTATTTTTTCTTATATGTTTTGTACAGCACAGAGTACCCAGTAAATACTTAACAAAAGTTAAATAAAAATATTCAGATTTCTTTTTATTCTCCTGGATTTGGGTCCTATATACAACATTCTGAAAGCTCAATTATTCTGGTCAGTTCCCACTTTAAAGTTGAACTTCAAATAAGGGAAATATTGGATTCTCTAACAAAAATTCTTGATAATTTTGTTCTGGAGTGATTCCAGAAAGGATGATCAAGAGCACTTAAAAACAGATTTAATTACATTTAAGTACCTTTTAATAAATTCTATTGAGAGCCACAATTAATAGAATATAAGGTTCTTAGAATTTAGAAACTGCTAGGGAAGTTGATTTGTAATTTCCAAGAGTTAAGCCTAAGGAACTTTTTCTTTCATTGATGTTTTAGTGAACACCAACCAGTACCACAGGAAATTGACTATATTTTCAAAGCAGCCACTACAGGGGCAATCGTTGGTTGGATATATGGGGGCATACCTGCTTTTTATCATGCCAAACAGCGTTATATTTCACAGAGCCATGCAGAGATTTATTACAGCCGATTTGATGCTGTGGTATGTATGTATGTATTTATTTATTTATGAGTGATGTATAAATAGGATTTGGTTGCTAATCAGTTTTGGGAATTGTATTGCCAAATGGTTTTCTACCTAGTTAATGTGATTGGAAATATCCAGTCCACTTGGATATTGGACTGATGTGGGAAAGGGGAGTTGAGCTGACAAGGACAAGAAAAGGGAAAATCTATATTTACTTAATTAATAATAGGAAATAGAGATGTAAGTAAATGTAGAGTATTTGGGCAGAGTTATTTCAAATGAGGCTAGTCTCTTCTGCAAATACCTCATTCATTTTCAGTCCTATTTTTGCTTATTATATAGTCTTCTGCCTATACCACCTTTCTGAGTCTCCTTCATCTTTCTAAATCCTATCTTTCAATTTCCAGGAGTCGTACTCTTCCATGAGCATCCCAGACCATATGAATTTCTTCTTGCTCAGATTTCCTGTAACACTTTAGGCTCTGTCACAAAATATACTTACTATCTTCTTTTTTCCTATGTGTATGTCATCTTCCCAACTAAAATTCCTTGAGGGCAGGAAGCATTGTCTTAATTGTATTTCCCACAGAGGCACTCAGAAAATATTTATGATTGTCATTAGCATTTCCTCATTTTTTTCTACTACTTGATAGAAAGGTCAGTTAGCCACAGGTCCATAATCAGTTCACTTCCTGGCAAGTATATTTAACAACACTATATGAAACATTGTTAATTAAAAATATACTGTTCCTCCTAAATTATTTGTAACATAGTTATGTTGTAGCTAATTGGTCACATTGTTAGCTTTAAGAATTAGTGGCAGAGAAAAACCCAGTTCCCTTGGTCAAGATAATGATTCTATAGACCCTCTTTTTAGTATAGTTTAAATATATATCACATAGGAGTACCTACCCAATTTGTTGTTCTCTCTTCTACCACAGTTTTAAGTATAGAAAAAAATCTACCAGGCAACTAATCAGACCTTCTATTTCAGCAATCTGCCCAGCGAGCTGCCATTCGAGGGTTCATTCGGTATGGCTGGCGGTGGAGTTGGAGAACAGCCTTGTTTGTAACTATATTTAAGTAAGCTTTTTTTTAATATTGGTGAGACTATGTTATCTCAGAATACATTCAGAAAAGCAGTTTAAAAAAAGTTTTATTGACATATATTTTAAGCCAATTGATATAGTGACCACATCTGATAGTATTTGCCACTTTATTTTTTAAAAATTTATTAAATTAATTAATTTAGAACATTTTTCCATGGTCACATGATTAATTTTTCTTGCCCTCCCCTCTTCCCACTTCCCTCCCGTAGCCAACAAGCAATTCCACTGGGTTTTACATGTGTCATTGATCAAGACCTATTAGAAATATATTAATATTAATCAATAATTATATAATAATATAATAATAGAAATATATTAATATTAATTAATAATTATATAATAATATAATAATTATGTTAGAAATATAATAATATTAATTAATAATATTATTAACTGTTAATAATATTATTAACATTTGCACCAGGGTGATTCTTTAGAGTCTACATCCCCAATCATATCCCCATTGAACCATGTGATCAAGCAAATGTTTTTCCTCTGTGTTTCTATTCCCATAGATTTTCCTATGAATGTGGATAGTGTTCTTTCTCATAAGTCCCTCAGAATTGTCCTGGATCATTGCATTGCTGTTACTTACTTTCTCTCTTTAACAATTCTTAAGACAGAAGGATAATGTTAAGTGGTGGTGCAGAGTCACATAGCTAGGAAGTGTATGAGGCCAAATTTGAACCTAGGTCCTCCTGATTCTAGAGCTAGCACTCTGTCCACTGTGCCACCTAGCTGCCCCTATGTACCACTTTCCAAATGCTTAATTTCCTCATTTTCAGCCTCTAAGTTAGCGTCTTGTGGAGGAACTTGACAAGTCAACAGTGATAGTTTTATTTTGCAGAGTCCACATTATAGGGCCATGGTCTATAAGAACTCTGAAGCAGAATAGAAAAATGATGAAGAGTCTTCTGGAGTAAAGTTAATGAATGGAAATAATAACCAATTCCTTTCCTTAATAATAAGTAATATTATATATGCACATATATAATAAGAAGTAAGTGGATTGAGACATTTATGTTCATAATGTTAAGAGGATTCTGTCAATATTCTCAAGCTTTTTTTCTTGCTTTTTTTCTGAACCTCTCTAGCACAGTGAGCACTGGTCTGAATGTATATCGAAATAAGAATGCCTTAAGCCATTTTGTTGTTGCAGGAGGTAAGACTTTTTTTTTTTAATATGTCTCGTATGTAATGTTTCATGATTTTATGATAGTGAAGGGCATTTGAAGTTAGGCTTTCTGGATCTGATCTCTTGACTTGAAACTGCCTCAGAACTTCAGTAATATAAAAGGAATTTGTGAGACTTGCTGCATATATGATGCTTTGATGAAAAAATGTTAATAATTCAGACTGAAATTACATTGGTTACTGGAGTAGAATAATTTAAATGAGATTAGTAGAGCACAGTTACCAGGTACCATATTGTAGCATAGTATATACGTGTCTATGTATTTTTATATATATCATATAGCTTTGCTAAATGCAGTGTGGCATTGAATCATGGGCTATATAGAGTGATCTACCTTATTATAGTGGTGAACAGCTTATCCATAGCTAGGAATGACTGCAGACACCCTATAAATTTGATAAAATCTGTAGAAGACAAATACTTGAATAATAAGAATTCAAGTAATCTTTATAAAGTGGTAAAAATAAGCAAATTCTCTGACTTTTTTTTTTTAATAACAAGAACAGAGCTCTCATTTTTTAGAAAGGTAATACATATCCCTGAAGGGCATTTGTAAGCATGTTCATTCATTCAGCAAACATTCACTAAGTACCTTCTGTGTTCAAGGCACTGAGCTAAACATTGTATGGGAAACTGGAGTGCCCAAGGAAGAGAGCTTGTCCTCAAGGCGCTTATGATTTTATATGGGAAATAATATTTTTTCCTTATGGTTATTTTTGTAAATGAACTAAGTACCATAAAATCAGGATAGAGAAAGCACTATAGTTGAGAGAATATCCAGTTAGGAAGATCAGGATAGGTTTCTTGGAAGAGATGGTGTTATTTGAACTAGGCTTAGGGGAATGGAGAGTGTATCAATAAGATAAAGAGAGGAGCATTTTTTTTTTTAAAACCCTTACCTTCCATCTTGGAGTCAATATTGTATATTGGCTCCAAGGCAGAAGAGTGGTAAGGGCTAGGCAATGGGGGTCAAGTGACTTGCCCAGGGTCACACAGATAGGAAGTGTCTGAGGCCAGATTTGAACCTAGGACCTCCCATCTCTTGGGCTAGCTCTCAATCCACTGAGCTACCCAGCTGCCCCCTGAGGAGCATTTTTAACAAAGAGAAAGTGAAGAGGTCTGCTGGAGAACTTATTGTCTCATTAGGCAGAAAACATCCATTTGTAAAGTAATTAAATTGAATAAATTAATGAATGAAAAAAATTATTACACTTAACTGGGTGCGTTTTGCCCTGTGCTGAGTTCTGAGATACAAAGATTTTAAAAAATCTTTCTAAGAGATATCCCTGTTTCAAATTGCTTACAGTTTATTTCCAGGAGGTAATGTATACATATGCAGAAATATTCAAAATTGATACAAGGTAGTTTGCCAGGAGGGGAGGGTCTAGTCACTGGGGGGATTAGGAAAGCCTTCATGTAGCACTTGAGCTGAACCTTGAAGGTATAAACCAAAGCAGACCAGAATTTAGAAACAAATCAGCAGTCTTTAGTGGTAGTCTCTCGGTGACCGAGAATGACGATTGTCTTTGTGCATTATCATCTATTGATGTACCCTCATGTGGCTTTGGAGTCCAAAGGCTGAGGCGCAGAGTCTGTGGCACATGGGGCCTGGGACGCCAGTTGTTACGGGAGGTGTGGCTGTGGCCTGGTGTCGGCGTTCACGCGCAGCGGCAAGACGTCGACGTTGCTCATCTTCAAAGGTGGTGGCGGCATGGTGATTGTGGGTTCGCCAGCTGCTTCTGAAGAGGCAGCGAGTTCTAGTTGCTTTGGTGTCATGCCAGCCCACTTCAAGTTTAACTTTAGCTGATCCTTGAATCTTTTCTTTGGTCGGCCTTGTTTCCTGAGTCCAGCTGACAGTTCACCGTAGAATACCTGTCTTGGTATTCGCTGTGGGTCCATGCGGATGACGTGTCCAGACCATCGTAGCTGGGTTTTGAGGACCAGGACTTCGATGCTGGTGGAGTTGTCTTTATTAGGGATTTAAATGCATGGGAACAACCTGATCCTGAAGCATTAGAAGTACTCATTGCCTCGTCTGGCATAGGATCCTTCCGTAGCAGACAAATATAAAGCAAACAGATCTATAAATGAATACCAAATGATTGGCTGGAGCTGTGACTCCACCCACCTTTCTTATCTCCTGGGAACCCAGGTGTGAGATAATGGTTCAGTCTTTGTAGCCACAGACCATACTAAGGGATTTGGGGGATCCTAGCTGATTGGAGTTGATTTAAGAGAGTTCCAGGGTTGCAGCTGCAATAGTTCAGGCTCAGTTCAAAAGGTAATGGCATCTGTGAGTGAACAAAAGTGGTCCCTGAGGCTTACTCAATCTCAGTCTCATAGAAGGGCAGATAGGCCTTAATTGATCAGGATCTAGTGAATTTCCACAAAGGAGACTAGGGATTCTAAAGTCTGGTGAGCAGCAAAGGCATTCTAGGCATGGAGCTGGGAGGTGGAATAATGTTGATAAGTTGCAATAAGAAGGCCATATTGCCTAGATTGTAGAGTGCAAAGTTCTTGTCTACAAGAAAAGCAAAAACACTATCTCTGGCCTCAAGGAGCTTATGCTCTAATGGGGGAGACGTGTGGGTTTTAAAAATTAATAATCAACTAAGTATATTTTATAAAATTTTATTAATAATAACTAAGCAAAAGAACTGCCTGAACTCAGCCCGGTCACAGGTCAAAGAGAGAAAGAGGGAGGAGTTACCATCACTTAAATACAGTCATGCAAAACACCAGAACCCAGGAAAAGGGAATTTTGGGAAATGCTAGGGACTTCTGGGGGATGATGTCCAAAGGCATAAAATCTCCATTTATACACATGGAAAAAAATTGTATTTTGAAGATATATACAATGAAAATGGAAGGTTATCCCAGAGGGAAGGCACTAACAGTGGGAGTATAGGAAAGACCTCCTGCAGAAGGTGGGATTTGAACTGAGTTTTGAAGGAAGCCAGGGAAGCCAGCAGGAAGAGGTGAGAAAGGGGAGCATCCCACAGACATCCAGTGAAAAGGTACTTTGGAGATGGATTGTATCAAATGTGAAGAACAGGATGAAGGCCAGTGTTGCTTTATTCTGGAGAGCATGAAGGGTATATAGTATAAGAAGACCTGAAAGAGAGTAAGGGGCCAGGTAACAGAGGGCTTTAACAAAGCCAAACAATGGATTTTATATTTGATTCTTGAGGTAATAATTGTGAGCCACTGGAATTTCTTAAAAGGTGGTGTGTGACACGGTCAGATTTTAGAAAATCACTTTGGCAGCTAAATGGAGGATGGATTAGAGTGGAGAGAGATTAATAGATTAATAGTCCCCGGGAGAGATAATGAGGGTCGGTACCAGAGTGGTAGCTGTGAGAGTAGGGAGAAGGGTACATATACAGGAGACATTGATATACAGGAGACATTGTGAAAGGAGAAATAGCAAGGCTTGGCAACAGATTGGATATGTCTGGTGAATTCATGAGAAGAGTTAAGGGTGACACTAAAGTTATGAGCCTGGTTACCTGGGGGAATGGTGTTGACCTTGATAATAATAGAATTGGGGGAGAAATTAATGAGTTCTCTTTTAGATATGTTGCGTCTGAGATGCCTCTGGACCTTCAGGATATCTAAGTGGCATTTGGTGCTGTGAGACAGACCTCAGGAGAAGGTTAGGGCTGGATATATAAATTTGGGAATGATCTACAGGGAGATGATACTTGAACCCATGAGAGCTGATAAATTCACCAAGCAAGATAGTATAGAGTAAAAAGAGAGAAGTAGGCCCAAGACAGAGCTTTGAGAGATACTCTAGGGAGTGGGACCTGGGTGAAGATACAACAAGGGATCCTGAGAAAGGGCAGTCCTACAGTGACATGATAACCTAAAGAGGAGAGGGTACCTAGAAGAGGGTGATCAACAGGATATCTTCTTTTTTCTATATGTAAATGTTCATGTTATCTGCTGTTTGTCAAGTTTAGACAGCCTCTCCTTCTGCCCTTGCTTCTGTTCCCTTTATCTATTAAAATTTTTTTCATTTATTAAAAAAGTTTTTGAGTTCCAAATTCTCTCCATCCTGCTCTTCCGCCACTTATTGAGAAGACAAGTGATATATCAGTTAGTTATACATGTAAAGACATGTAAAATGTATTCAAATTTAGCCATGTTTGTTTAAAAAAATCCACACAAAGTGAGAAATGAAAAAAGTGAAAAAAGGCATGCTTCAGTCTGCACTCGAATTCATCATTTCTCTCTCAGGAGTTGGAGATAGCATTTTTCATCATGTGCCCTTTGGAATTGTCTCAGATCATTATATTTATCAGAGTAACTCAGTCTTTCATAGTTGATCTTTCTGTATACAGTGACTTCCTGGTTCTGCTTTCTTCACTTTGCCTTAGTTCATTTAAGTCTTCTCAAGTAGTATTCCATCATAATTGTGTATCATAGCTTGCTCAGCCATTTCCCAATTGATGTGCTTCCCTTTAATTTTTTCTATTCTTTCCACTTAAAAAAAGAGCTGCTATGAATATTTTTGTATAAATAGATCCTTTCCCCTTTTCTTTGATCTCTGGGCTCAGACCTGGTAGTGGTATTGTTGGGTCAAAGATTATGCACAATTTTATAGCTCTTTGGGCATATTTCCAGATTATTCTCCAGAATATTGGACTCCCTATGTATTTTTAAAAATGCTTCAGTGACCCCCACCTTTACTTTCTTTTCTTCCTTTGGCATTATTGTTATTCATTCTTCCCCTTTTTCTCTTTCCCAAAGCCTCCCAAAATAAAACAAAACAATTTAAAAACTCTCCTTTGTGACACATAAGCTATACAAACCCATCCACGCTGTCTTTAATCTAAGTTTTCTTTTCTTTTTTAAAAATTTTATTTAATTAGTCAATTTAGGACATTTTCCCTTAGTTACAAGAATCATATTCTTTCCTTCCCCTCCCCTCACCCCTTCCCGTAGCCAATGCACAAATCCTGTGGGTTTTTCATGTGTCCTTGAATCAAACCTATTTCCATATTATTGATGTTTGCACTGGGGTGATCATTTAGAGTCTACATCCCTAATCATATCCCCATTGACCCATGTAATCAAGCAGTTGCTTTTCTTCTGTGTTTCTACTTCCACAGTGTTTCCTCTGAATGTGGATAGTGTTTCTACTTTCACAGTGTTTTCTCTGAATGTGGATAGTGCTCTTTCTCATAAATCCCTCTGAGTTCTGGATCACTGCATTGCCACTAATGGAGAAGTTCATTACATTCAATTGCACCACAGTGTATCAGTCTCTGTATATAATGTTCTCCTGGTTCTGCTCCTTGATCTCTGTTTTCTTAATTGTCAGTGCAGCATCTTTTATTAGAATGTACGGTTAGTATATCATCTCTATTTCTTTATAACCTCAAGTGATCTTTTGACAAACATTTTGCAAACATTATAACAGTATCTGAGTTATCAGGGGGACATAAGGGAGACAGTGCTGGACTTGGATTTGAGATATGTCAGCATAAATCCTCTCTAATTTTTAGTTATAGTCAAGGGCCAGTCACTTATAATTTCATAAACCTCAATTTCCTTAGCTATAAAATCTAGATAATGCACTTTGAGGATTGTTGTGAAGAAAGAACTCTGTGAACCATATCTTACTGTTTATGTAATAGTGTGAGTTATTTACTTCTGAGCCCTTTTTTTCTAACAGTTTTTGCATTTTCCCATAAGGGTTAGTTTAATTTGGACAGTCTTTTCAGATTCTTTGTAGAATTTTGCCACCTTTTGATCTTCTGCAACAGATAATGGCTAAGAGTTACAATCATCTTTTGGGGTGGGGATTTGCAAATGCTTACCTGACTGACAATACATAATGACCAATGAAATTATGTTTCTTATTTTTGGATATGTGATTAAAAACTAATTCTGTCAACACCTTTATTTATCTTATCAAGGAAAACCTATCAGCCATCTTTTTATTCAGTTGCAATTTCCCTTTGTCTTCAGCTTTCAATTATAGTGAGAACTTCAAGATAGACTTAAAAATTCTTCAGATGATACCCTATGGCTGCAAGTCATAAAATGCCACAGTCTATGAAGAATAAGTTTCAGGGGTCATCCAAAAGTCAATGAAGGGCATGAATAGCCTTCAGGATATTATTAATGAAGAATTGTGCCAAGGAGGCAGCATAAAGAGAATTGGAAGACTGTTAAAGGAAGTAGACCAGGCAAGTATTGAGAGTAGAGGCTAACATAGCCTGCATTCTAGGAATGTTCCTGGCACTTTGGTAGTCCCCTCTAGAGAGTTTATATGGGTACCTGAATAAAAGTCACATGGGATAAGAAACAAACCCTAAGCTACTGAGACACTAGTGATACAAAGACAGTGATGAAAGGCCTTACCCTCAAGGAACTTGTATTCTAATGGGAGAGACATTTTGCATAGATTCAGGTATATACAAAATACATATATGTAGGACAGGTAAAGGGTAACCTTGGAAGGGAAGGCCCTATCCATTGGACAGTGGGGTTGACCAGGAAAGGCCTCCTGCAGAAGATCTTTGAAGTAACCTAGAGGCAGAAGTGAGGAGGGGAGTGCATTGTAGGGATGGGGGGCAACCAGTAGAAAGTGGGGAGATGGTATGTGAGAGTGTTGTGTGTGGGTAGCAGCAAGAAGGACAGTTTGACTGGATTGTAGAGTGTAGGGAGAGGATAAGACTGGAAAGGTAGGATAGGGCCAAGTTGTGTTGAACTTTAAATGCTAAACAGATGATTTTATTTTATCCTAGAAGAAGATAATAGAGTTTATCAAGTAGGAGCTGACACAATCAGGCTTGCACTTTAGGAAAATCACTTTGATGTCTGAGTGGCAGATGAAGTGGAGTGGGGTGAATCTTGAGCAATAGAGACCAATCAGGAGGCTGTTGTAATAGTTGGGGTGAGAGGTGATGAAAGCCTGAAATTAGGTGGTGAATTGGTGATAATCTGTATCTTTGGATGTTACCAACACTGATGAGATCACAGATTCCTTCTTGTTTTGTATAGTTCCTGATTTTTGAGGTGTAGTGTAGCATAGGGGATAGAGTGCTGGATACAGTTAGGAAAAATCTAAGTTGAAGTGCTTCCTGACCCTTTGCCTTCTCATTCCAGGACTTCTGGCTCTTCTGGTACTATTACTTTTCTTGTATGATTTTCTGAAAAATGGCTTCAGGGGCTTTTTCTCCTCATGTTTTTGTGGGAAGCCAGTGATTTTTAGGTTGTCTCCAAGTTCCTCGTTCAAGCCAGTTGCTTTGGGTTTTTTTAGAAGCTCAGTTTCCTTCCTTATATCTTTTAAAAAACTTTTTCTTTTTTATTATGAATTTAATTGTCAACTAGACATGATCATTTCATGTTCATGGATAAAAAGTTCAGAATAAAAATAGGATAGTATGTGAAAATGAACTTTTAAACATGCTTTCCAAAATTTTGTTTTAAAAGCAGTATACTGTAATGGATAGTCATGAAGACCTGGGTTTAAGTCTTGCCTCTGTTATATATTAGCTATATGACACTGGGGCAAGTAACTTGACTTCTCAGGAGTGAGTGGGATGCGAGCCCACTGACTCAAAATAAAAAAACAAACAAACCCCAAGACTCTGAGTTACAAAGCAGCAAGCTGGTTTTATTTTACTTCTGGAAGAGGGCCTCTGCAACCACGATATAACTCAGTTGGGAGTTACCTGCTGAACTTGAGGCAGGTATTTAAGTATAGTTTCAGGGGTAGAATTTTCCTCATGCACAATCTTTTTTTTTTTAATTGTTATGGATCCTTTTTTTTTTTTAATTTTTATTTGGTCATTTCCAAACATTATTCATTGGAAACAAAGATCATTTTCTTTTCTTCCTTCCCCACCCTCCCACCACCTCTCCCATAGCCCACACGCGATTCTACTGGGTATCACATGTGTTCTTGATTCAAACCCATTTCCATGTTGTTGGTATTTGCATTAGAGTGTTCATTTAGAGTCTCTCCTCAGTCATATCCCCTCCACCCCTGTAGTCAAGCAGTTGCTTTTCCTCGGTGTTTTTACTCCCACAGTTTATCCTCTGCTTGTGGGTAGTATTTTTTTTTAGATCCCTGCAGATTGTTCAGGGAAACTGCATTGATACTAATGGAGACGTCCATTACCTTCGATTGTACCACAATGTATCAGCCTCTGTGTACAATGTTCTCCTGGTTCTACTCCTCTCACTCTGCATCACTTCCTGGAGGTCGTTCCAGTCTCCATGGAATTCCTCCAGTTTATTATTCCTTTTAGCACAATAGTATTCCACCACCAACATATACCACAATTTGTTCAGCCATTCTCCAATTGAAGGGCATCCCATCATTTTCCAATTTTTGGCCACCACAAAGAGTGCAGCTATGAATATTCTTGTACAAGTCTTTTTCTCCATTATCTCTTTGGGGTACAGACCCAGCAGTGCTATGGCTGGATCAAAGGGCAGACAGTTCCTTATCACCCTTTGGGCATAGTTCCAAATTGCCCTCCAGAATGGTTGGATCAGTTCACAACTCCACCAGCAATGAATTAGTGTCCCTACTTTGCCACATCCCCTCCAGCATTCATTACTTTCCATAGCTGTCATGTTAGCCAATCTGCTAGGTGTGAGGTGATACCTCAGAGTTGTTTTGATTTGCATCTCTCTGATTATAAGAGATGTGGAGCACTTCTTCATGTGCTTATTAATAGTTTTGATTTCTTTGGCTGAAAACTGCCTGTCTCATGCACAATCTAAACACTCAATCCTGTCCTCCCCCTGGCTCATGATCACCTTCCTCAATCTAATCCTGACCCTGTTTGCACACCTCTCAAAACCCAATCAGCCATGTACACACCAAGCCAAGTTGCAGGGTAGATTTAGCCTATGTGGCTGAGGGGAGAGGTGGTGGTGGTAGGGGACGGGACATGCAATGAAGAGTGGTTGGGGTGTTGTTCTTGACTGAGTACTTCTTGACCTGTTCTATGTAGCAAATGTGCAGAAAAGAGAAAAGGGGGGAAAAGGGAGGAGGAGTGATTAGGAGGATTGCTCTAACCTATTCTAGCTGGTAAACCCAGCATGAGTCCCCTTCAGTAGCCTAGGCAACTAAGATTGTAAATTGTAGAGAAGGTGCCAAAATGCATTTGGAGGGAATTTCTTCTGGGAGTTCTCCATGCCAGTGAAATCGCAAATCTGATCCCTGACCTTGACATAACAGTTTCAACTTTTGGTGGGAACCAAATTGCCCTGTTTGTGATTTGCTGTCAAGAGGTCTCAGAGTGGTAAGAAGAATGAGGTGTAGAAAGGATGAGATGAAATGCCTGTGTGGGATCAGGAGGTCTAGAGAGCTGAGAGCAACCGAAAGTACTTTATTAAAAGTTACATCTACTTTTATAGGGGGAGAAAGCAAGTTGGGGATTTTGCACAAGTTTCTACTTACATAATGAATGTAAATTTAAAAAAATGATAAAGTGGTGCAGTGTAATCTAATTTACATCATCAAGTCTACATAGTGTTTTCTAGAGATCATAAATCAGCATGTAACTACCTAGCTTAGATTCCCAAGGAAATACATACATCAGTGATTTTTCAGGGTGAGAGGGAGGGGGGAGCTTGAGGCAGTGGGCCTTGGGGTGAAAATTTGAGATACGTAACAGACTAAAGCTGCTTTATGGCTCCAGGTTGTCCTTAATAGGGTGTCAGGTTTTTTGCCTTCCATGTCTCCAGATCTTTGCTCAATGGAGTTTTGAGCTTTGAGCTCTACAATTTGTTTCTGAACCTTCTTTTGTCTTTTGTGTATTTTAAATATTTTCTTGATGTTCTTTTTTTTTTGTCTCTTTCACTATTCACTAAATTTTCCTTCATTCTTTATAGAAGCCCTTCATCATAACAAAGTAGATTTAAACACTATAAATCACCACATTGGCCATTTCTGAAAACATAAATCTCATTCTATACCTTAGTTCTATCATCTCTTTGTGAAGAGACAAGTCTCTTGTATCTTTCTTTCATTTTCTTATTTAACTTCCTTATCATTCTGGGCATTCTTGTGGTAATTCCATTCTTATATCTGGAGGGCCAGTTGCCATTATTTTCAGGATTATTTCCTTCTGGAAACTTCTTCAATTCCTTTTATTCATAGTATTTTTTCATTGTATCCAGAACTCCTTTCTGTTTTCTTCATTTGCTTGGCACTTCTCTGTCCCAGTCAGCTTTTCCTTGTGACAAAGAGAACAGTTAAGCACAACCACATACACAGTGACCCCATCTAAAATACATGCAACCTTTTGTATCCCTACTTCCAAAAGAAGGAGGGAGGGAAATTCCTTTATCTCTTCTCAGGCATCATATTAGAAATGACAATTATGTAGTATTCAACTTCATTTAAGATTTTACTTACATTTATTGCAATTATATGTTGTTTTCCTGGATCTGCTTGCCCTTATGCATTATTCATACATGTCTTCACATGTTTCTCTGAATTCTTCAGTCATCATTTTTTATGTTGTAATAATATCCAATTATGTGAATCTACCACAGTTTTGTTGAGCCATTCCACATTAATGGTTAGATTGTTTTTTCTAGAAATTTGGCATGAAGGGGGAAGAGAAAAAAGATACTGAGAAGGGAATATAAATGAGGAAAGGTTTATCTATTTTTTAATGATAGGAGAGACCTGAGCATATCTGCAGGCAGAAGAAAAAACCAGTATCAAAGTTAAAAAGAGGCAGCAAGGTGGATCAGTGGATAGAGCACTGAGTCTGGAGTTAGGAACATCCAAGTTCAAATCTGGTCTCAGCTATTGTCTGAGTTCAAATCCAACATGAGATACTAGCTGTGTGACCCCAGGCAAGTCACTTAATCTCTGTGCCTTAATCCACTGGAGAAGGAAATGGTAAATCACTCTAGTATCTACCAAGAAAACTCTTGACACTGTGGTCCATGAAAAGTCAGACATGACTAAACCATAAATAAGAACTGCAGCTAAGAGAGAATGAGGATAATTGATGGTTTTAGACTAGATATTCTCTAAGTTCTCTGACAGTTTTCAGTATCTATGTAATTTTGCAGTGGAATATTCTGGAGAGGACGAGAGGAATTTTGGACCAAAATCACAGAGGAATGGATTAGTCTTGGGACAGAGAATGGCCTCCTCATTCTCCGAGACCATAAAGGAGAAGGAGAGAATGAATCAAGGCAGGGAGGAGTTTTGGGGTGGTTTTTTTCATTTGTCTTTTGATGTGGAGAGAGATAAATTAGGTCATCTGAGAATAGTATAGGTGAGAAGAGGAAGGCACATTTTGCTATGGTTATAAGATTCATGTTCTTTCCTTTCCCCCTCCCCCCCTTCTCGTAGCTGACACACAATTCCACTGGGTTTTACATGTGTCATTATCAATAATATGGAAATAGGTCTGAGCCCATTTTAGCAGGAAAAAAATGTGAAAAAAAATGTGTGAGATGACAGAGACCTTTAATTCTAATGTTTAATGTAAAATCTGCCTTTCTTTTCTGCTTTTTAATAGCTGCTACTGGAGGTCTTTTCAGATTTTACTTGGGTCTGAGTAGTATGCTGGCTGGTGGTTTGTTTGGAGCCATTCTGGGGTAGGTTTTACATGGTTTGTGTCCAAATTAGCATAATTTTAGTTAATGTGTCAAATTATGATATATTTCCCCCAAATAAAAATTAAATCCTTAGATCATTAGAAGATCATGACTCTTAGAGCGATAGAGTCACTTTTAAGCTATATGCTTAGGCACAAAATGATAATACTAATTCAATCTGGTTTTTTTTACCTCCGTTTCTTCTCTTGACAGTGATGGAAGTGATTCATATTTAGAGGTAGTTAGGTGGCTCAGTGGATAGAGAGCCAGGTCTAGAGGTGGGAGATTCTAGGTTCAAATCTGACTTTAGATACTTGATTGCTGTGTGGCAAGTCACTTAATGTCATTTGCTTAGCCCTTACCACTCTTCTGTTTTGGAACCAATACTTGGTATTGAGTTTAAGGTATGGGTTTTTTTTTAAGTGATTTATATTTAAATACCACTGACTATTGAAACAAGTAGAAACAGAGTTTGAACTAAATGGTTTTTAGTTTGGACATAGGAAAAGAAATAACATCCTTTAAATTAATTTTTGTTTTATTTTTGAAGAATGGTAGCTGCCAAACTAGTAGGATAAAGTTTGTTCAAATGTGTGACAAAAGCTATTTTTATTAGATTGTGTAATAATTGTCAGATGGAAGTTACTTTCTGTTAGATTCAGAAAAAAACTACTTCCTTCTTCAATCAAACTTTAGTTAAATTTACTTCTTCAAAGACATAATTATTGTCTGTTAGATAAAATAAAACCACATAGACATAAACAAGTACCAGTCTGAATTGGAGCAGATTGGAGCTATTTGCATAAATGTAGAAGAATACTAAAGAAAATCTGGACTGCAAAATCACAATCTGCTTTCACTGTGGTCAGATGGAAATAGTGCTGGATTTAGAATCAGAACAGGATCTGGGTTTAGTGCCAATATGTCTGAATTATCTCATCTTCAAAATGAGAGGGTTGTTTGAGAGAACCTGTAAAGCCCCTTTCAATTCTAAGTCTATGATCTTTTCAAAGAGCCAGTATTTTATTACTTAAAGTTTTGTGAAAGCCAACAAATTAAAATTGTTATGAACATCACACTCTAATTATGCACTGATATAATATTTTTTTGAGATATGAATTCAAGGGATCCCCAAATTCCAATATAAAATAATTACTTACTTTCTGTCTTAGTAACAGCTCTAAGACAGAATGGCAAGGGCTAAGCAAACAGGGTTAAGTGACTTGCCCAGGGTCACACAGCTAGGAAATATCTGAGGTTGGATTTGAACCCAGGTCCTTCTGAACCCAGGCCTCTAGGCTCCATTGAGCCACTTAACTGCCCCTCTTAATGAAATTTTAAGATTTAGTAACTTAAAACTATGCAAAGCCTTTTGGAATTTCCTAGATTTTGAGAATACTTTGAAAATCCAACTAATACTTGCCAAATGGCATTATAATCTTGGACATTTATAGATTCATAAAATTATTCTGTTTAGAATTGTCTACGGCAGTGATGGTAAACCTATGGCATGGGTGCCAAAGATGGCATGCAGAGAGCTTTCTGTGGGCACATGGCTACCTTCCCTCCTCACCTCCCACCCCCAGAGTTCGTTATTAGAAAGGTAGAGGGACTAAGGCGGAGCTGCTCTTCTCCCCCTCTCCACTGTGCCTGATGAAATTTTTTCACTTCATCTGCCCAGCAGTCCAATGGGAGTGCACAGCAGGTAAGGTGGTCAATTCATAGATGGAGAGTTGGTGGGAAGAAGAACACTCGGGCCACTCCCCTCCCCCTCTCCACCATGCCTGAGGACATTTTTTCATATCACCCATTCCTCTTTCCAGGAGCCCAATGTGAGTGCTTTCTTACTTCCCTGTGAGGGGTATGCCTGGTACTTGGTGGGGGTTGTAACAGTTAAAAATTTAGGGGAGACTGAGGCAGGTAGAAATTAGTTTCTCTCTGCAAGGAATATTATATTTTTTAGAGGTTTATTAAAGGTTAAGGATTAAAGAAAATACAGAATAAGAAAAATACGTGCCTAGGCCAGAGGCCTAGACAAGATAACTTCACATCATGATAGAGATGCGTCTGCTCCAAAACCGAAGTCCAAAAGAGCCACAAAAGCCTTTGCAATCAGGTTAAATACCTTCTCGATCTCAGCCCATGTGAGAATTCAGTGAGATTACAAAGCATTCTGGGGAAGTGGAGCAAGAGCTTCTGGGAATTGAAGGTCCTGGATTCGAGTATATTTTTACATGTCTCCGTTTGATCATTATTGGGGAAAGAAGTTTTGCCAAAAAGGATCATGAAAACAATCAACTTAAAGATTACAATAATTTGAGGATGAGGGGGAAAAAAAACCCAAAACCAATAATTGCTGGATGCATTGACAAAAAGCCAGTTAGGGGGCAGTCCCCTTTGGCATGAAAGTATACATACAAATAAATGTTCAATCAACTACACCCGAAGTTCATTTTTGTGCAGCTTGTAGTCTGGAGGCTTCTTCATGGTGTCTTCTCCAACAGTTCAGTTTCTGGATTCAGGGAAGTAGCATCTTTCTTTACCTAAAATTCTTCTAAAAGGAATTTAAACTTTGCAATTTAAATAATGATATTTTTTACAGGGTGGGGTGGGGAGGATAGCACTCAGTCTCTAAAAGGTGCCCCATCACTGGTCTAAGACCTTAGTGTTAGTTCATCCAGCCTCTGAAACAGTACCCTCCAAAAATATTTTCTATAGCATCCTTGATAGGTGATTATCCAAGCTTCTTTTGAATACTTTATTTAATATACATTTATGATTGGTTGCTTAATATGTAAAAAAAAAAGACTTATGGGCACAAAAGATATAGAAAGGAAAAATAAACCAAATAAACCCTAGACCCTGCTTTTGAGAAGCATTTGGTTTATCTAGACCAATAAGACATAACAGAACCAGTCAGTGCAAGGTAGTGTCTGACTAAAGTGCTTGGTGTGGCTCAGTGTACTAGTCCAGTTCTACATTTGATGAGGCCATTAACCACCATCAACCTAAGACAACTGTTCATCAGTGTACCTCAAGAAATACGTATTTCTATGAATTATTCTGGTTTATTTTTCTCCTGTCAGAATGAATCTTAAAGCTTGTTTCTGGGTGTAATGTCTTTTACCTGTCAGAGAATTCCCTGACTTTCTTTGTTATTTCCATTCTATAGGAAGCTATTTTATTAGTTTTTCTTTATTTGATTGTGATCTCTTTTGGGTGAAGCTAAGATGATAGCTTAGTAGCAGTGAAAAACTGAAAACCACTCTGAGAATCCTTCCAAACCAATCTTTAAAAAGCACTTCAAAAAGACAAGAATCAGAAACAAACAAGACAGGGTGAGGAGACTTGCCTGCTAAACACAACTTGAAAGGGAGGCAGAGAGTTCATTTTCATGGGATAAGGGGGAACCAGAAGCAAAATGGCACACAAAAACACAGGAATGCTGACCAATGCCCCCTTCTTCCCCACAACCTGCCGCTAACCTACTGAGCCAGGTTCCGAGACCAGGCATAGACCAACTTTTTGGGATCCCAGGAACTTGCTTACACCAGCAACATGGCACCCCACACCCATCCTTTGATGTCCTAGGTTCTGGCACCAGCCCACATTAAGTTCCACTTAACCCTTTCAAGCTGGTGCTATCATGAAGCCCTTAGCCCCAGGGCAAAATAGCTTAGGAGTGCTGAGTCCTGCAAGCCATTAACAGAGGAGACAGAATCAGCAGCTTTCAGAATTCCCAGGCAAAAAAGGCTAGAAAAATGAACAAAAAGCAAAAGAAACACATAGGTTTCTTTGGAGGCAAAGAGCAAGGCACAGAATCAATTGGGACAGTGAGAGCCAAGCAACCACATGTAAACTTCAAAGAAAAATGAGAATTTGTCTCATGTGCTGGAAGAACCCAAAAAGGAATTAAAAATTCAGATAAGACAGATGGAAGAAAACTGGGGAAAATAAATGAAAGTAATGCAAAAAAAAAACCCAACAGCTTAAAAAGCAAATTGGTCAACTGGAAAAAGGCACAAAAATCTAATGAAAAAAAGAGTGCCATGAAAAGTAAAATGGACCAAAATGAAAAGGAGGATTAAAAAGGTTATGGAAGAAAATCATTCTTTAAAAATTGTAATTGGGGCAAATAGATAATAACTTCATAAGACATCAAGAAACAATAAAACAAAATCAAATGAATAAAAGAAGAAAATGAGATCTCATTGAAAAAACAAATGGACTGGAAAATAGATCCAAGAGAGACAATTTAAGAATTATTGGATTTCCTGAAAGTCATGATTTAAAAAAAGCTTTGATATAATATTATAAGAAATTATCCAAGAGAACTGCCCCAATATTCTTTAACAAGAGGGTAAAATAGAAATTGGAAGAATCCACAGATTAATGTATCCCTAAATGACAACTTCTAGGAATGTTATAGCCAAATTCAAGAGTTCCCAAGCCAAAGAAAAAGTACTGCAAACAGCCAGAAAGAAAATTTAAATATCATGGAGTCCCAATCAGTATTACATGGGATTTGGCAACATTCACATTGAAGGACTAGAAGGCTTAGAATATGATATTCCAGAAGGGAAGGAAACGACATTTACAACCAAGAATCATCCATACATCGAAATTGACTATATATTCTTTCAGGGGAAAGTATGGCCATTTAATAAAATAGAAGATTTCTAATCATTCCTGAAGAAAAGACCAGACTTAAACAGTAAATTTGATGCCCAAATACAAGATTCAAAAAAAGTATAATAAGGTGAATAAGAGAGAGAAAACATTTAAGGGCCTCAATAAGGTTGAATTGTTTATATTCCTATATGGAAAGATATTGGTAACACTAAAAATTTTTATCTTTATCATAGTAGTTAGAAGTATACCTAGACAGAGGGCGTGGTAAGTTGTTTAGGATGATATGCAAAAAAAATTAGAGGTGAAAAAAGGATTGCTTTAAGGCAAATGGGAAGAGAAATAAAATAGGGTAAAGTATATCACATTAAGAGACACTGAGGGAGGAGGGGCATTTTATTACAGTGGAGGGGAGGATAAGGGTGGTGATGGGTAATGCTTAAACCTTACTCTCATTGGAATTGGCTCAGAGAGGAAAGAATAGTCAGATTCATTAGGGTATAAAATCCTATCTTACCCTCTAGAGAAGTAGAAAGATAAGAAAGGAGATGGTGGGGAGGGGGAGTAATATAAGGGAGGGAAAAGTTGGGGAGTGGTGATTAAAACACCCTATAGAGAAGTAGGGAAATGAGAAGGATGGTGCTGGGAAGGGGAGTAATATAAGGGGAGGAGGAGTGGTGGAAATGATTAGAAGCAAAGCACTGGTGTGGAGGGAAAGAATGAAAAAAGACAAAGGGCCAGATTTATGGAGGAAGACAAGGTGGAGGGGGATACACAGATGGTAATCATAACTGTGAATGTAAATGGGATAAATTTATCCATAAAAAGGAAGCAGATGGCAGAGTGGATTAAAACCCCAAATCGTACCATACATTGTTTACAAGAAACACATTTGAAGTAGGTAGATACACAGAATAAAGGTAAGAGGCTGGATCAGAGTCTGTTGTGCTTCAACTGGGATTAAAAAAAAGCAGGAGTAGCAATCATGATCTCAGACAAAGCTAGAGCAAAAATAGACCTGATTAGAAGAGATAAGCAAGGCAATTACATCTTGATAAAAGGTAATATGGACAATTAAGTAATATCAGTCCTTAACATATATGCACCAAATTGTATAGCATCCAAGTTTTTAAAGGAGAAACTAAAGGAGCTTGAAGAAATAGACAACAAAACTATACTATTAGGAGATATCAACCTTCCCTATTAGAACAAGATAAATCCAACCAAAAAAATAAGTAAAGGATGTTAGTGAAATTTTAGAAAATTTAGATTTAAAAGATGTCTGGAGAAAATTCAATAGGGATAAAAAAGGAATATACTCTCTTTTCAGCAGCACATGGTACATATACAAACATTGTGTACTAGGGCATAAAAACTTCACAACCAAATGCAGAAAAGCAGAAACAATGAATACAACTTTTTCAGATCACAATGCAATAAAAATTATCAATAATGGTTCACAGAGAGGCAAATTAAAAATTAATTGGAAACTAATCAAATTCTTCAAAATGAATGGGTTAAAGAATAAATCATAGAGATGGTCACTGATTTCATTGAAGGGAATGACATTGAGGAGATAGCATATTAAAGTTTTTGGAATACAGCCAAAGCAGTTCTTGGAAAAAATTATATCCCTGAATGCTTATATCAGTATAATAGAGAAAAAGCAGATCAATAAATAGGGCATGCAACTAAAACAAACAAACTAGAAAAAGAACAAGTTAAAAATAATTTGTGAAGATTAAATTGGAAATCCTAAAAATAAAAGGAGAAATTAACAAAATTGAAAGTAAAAGAACTATTAAACTAATAAATAAGACTATGAGTTGGTTCTATTAAAAAAACAGGTAAAATAGAGCATTTGGTTAATTTGATTTAAAAATGAAAGAAGAGGATTAAATACGCGGTATCAAAAATGAAAAAGGTGATTTCACCTCCAATGAAGAGGAAATTAAAGCAATCGTTAGGAGCTATTTTGCTGAATTATATGACACTAAATCTGATAATCTAGGTGAAATAGATGAATATTTATAAACACATAAATTTCCTAGATTAACAAAAGAAGAAATAGAATGCTTAAATAATCCCATCTCAGAAAAAAATTGAGCAAGACACCCATGAACTCCCCAAGGAAAAATTCCTAGGGTCAGATGGATTCACAAGTGAATTCTATCAAACATTTAAAAAATAATTCATCTCAATACTATATAAATTATTTGTCAAAATAAGCAAAGGAGGAGTCCTACCAAATTCTTTTTATGACATAAATATGGTGCTGATACCTAAGTTAGACAGACTAAAAACAAAGAAAACTACAGATCAATCTCCTTAATGAGCATAGATGCAAAAGTCTTATATAAAATACTAGCAAAGAGACTATAGCAAGTTATCACAAGAATTATTTATATCAGGAATGCAAGATTGGTTTAAAATTAGGAAATCCATCAGCATAATTGACCATATCAATAATCAGACTAACAGAAATTACATGATTATCTCAATGGTGCAGGAAAATCCTTTGATAAAATACAACACCCTTTCTTACTGAAAACAATTAGAGAAGAAAAAGAATTTGAAGGAGTTAAAGTAGGTAATAAGGAAACTAAACCATCACTTTTTGCTGATGATATGATGGCATATTTAGCTGGGATTTTCGATATGATGCTATATTTAGAGAATCCTACCAAATCAACTAAAAAACTATTTGAAATAATATTAGCAAAGTTGCAGGACACAAAATAAATAAATCATCAGCATTTCTATATATTTTCAACAAAATTCAGTAACAAGAGTAAGAAAAGAGAAACTCCATTTAAAATCACTCTAGGCAATATAAAATACTTGGGAACCTGTTCCAACAAATGCAGGAATGAACAGTTACAAAATACTTTTCACACAAATAAAGTTAGAGCTAAACAATTTGAAAGACATTTAATTGCTCATGGGTAAGCTGAGCTAATAGAATAAAAATGATAGTCCTACTTAAATTAATTTACTTATTCAGTGCCATACCAATCAGAATACCAAAAAACTTTTACAGAACTAGAAAAATAATAAAGTTCATCTGGAAGGACAAAAGGTCAAAAATAATTAGGGAACTAATGAAAAAATGTGAAGGATGGTGAACTAAGAGTTCAAGATTTTAAACTATTATAAAGCAGTAATCAAAACAGTCTGGTACTGGCTAAGAAATAGAAGAGGGAGGAATAGATCAAGGGTAAATGGCCTCAGCAATCTAGTGTTTGATTATAAATTATGTACTTAAACTAGAATATATAAATATAAACATAATTTATAATTATAAAATATATAAATTATAATAAATCATTAAATTAAAAAGGATTTGTACAAACAAAACCAATATAACCAAGATTAGAACAAGAAGCAACGAAGTAGGGAAAATTTTTTCATAACAAATTTTTCTCTTAAAAGGTCTAATTTCTCAAATATATAAAGAAATTGAATTTATAGGAATCCAAGTCATTCCCCAATTGATAAATGATCAAAACTATGCAAAGGCAGTTTTCAGACAAAGAAATCAAAGCTATCAATAGTCTTGAAAAAATGTTCTGAATTACTCTTGATTAGAAAAATACAAATTAAAACAACTCTGAGGTACCACCTTACATCTATCATATTGGGCAATATGATAGACAGTAAAGGAAAATGATAAATGTTGGAAGGAATGTGGCAAAATTGGAATAATAATGCATTGCTGGTGGAGTTGTGAACTGATCCAACCATTCTGGAGGGCAATTTGAAATTATGCCCAGAAAGTTATAAAAGAATACATACCTTTTGATCCAGAAATACCACTACTAGGTCTATATCCCAAAGAAGTTTTTTTTTTTTTTAAACAGGAAAGGACCTTTTTGGACAAAAATATTTATAGCCGCTCTTTTTTTGTGGTGTCAAAGAATTGGAAACTAAAGGAATGTCTCTCAGTTGGGGAATAGCTAAACAAATTATGGTATATGATGGTGATGGAATACTATTGTGCTATAAGGAATGAAGAACAGGATGAATTCAGAAAGAACTGGAAAGACCTACATGAACTGATGCAGAGTGAAATAAGCAGAACCAGGAGAACATTGTACACAGGAACAGCAATACTGTGGGATGATCTTCAGCAATACAGTGATCCAGGACAATTCTGAGGGTTTTAGGATGAGGAATTGTTAAGATTAAAATTGAGTTTCTAAGTAATAAAAAGTATTATAATTTTATGAGGTTTATTAAAGATTAAGAAATAAAGAAAACACAAAACAAGAAAGCACATGCCTAGGAGGGCTGAAAGGCCCATTCAATTTCACCTACACTACATCTTGAGAGACGTGTGTCTTTGGAAGAGGAAGCAGGAAGAGAGAGCTCAGTAGGCTTTACAGCTAGTTTAAATAGAAATTTTGATCTCGCCCAGGTGGGGATCTCAGTGAGATTAGAGGGCATCTTGGGAACTAGAGCAAGGACTTCTGGGGATTGAAGTCCGGGATTCAAATCTCCATTTTACAGAATGCCGATGAAAATATGATTTATCACTTGTTCATTTGGGTATATGTTTTGGTTTTATAAGATTATTCATGTAAAATGAATAATATGGAAATATGTTTTGTATGATAATACATGTTTAATCTAGATCGAATTGCTTGTCAGCTCTGGGGGTGTGGAGGGAAGAAAGGAGGGAGACAATTTGGATCATATAACTTTGGAAAACTTATGTGGAATATTTATTAAAATTAAAAATTGTGATCTCAACTGTCTCAAATACCAGTAGCAGCTTTTTGTAGTGGAAGAACAGAATTATGGAGTTATAAGCATTCCCACATAGATCATTATTTAAGTAATTGTGACTTAGAGTACTTTTTAGTATTTTTTGTATATTATAAAATTATATTTATTCCCTTCACCCTCTTCTCCCATTTATATAACAGATGAAACAATAATAATTACCTCTTATTAAGCCCTAAACAATGAAGCAAAACAACAAAAAAGTGGTTGTTGAATGATTGTGTGTCCACATGCCCATTTAGCTGTCCTAAGCTCTTTTCTCTGTCCTACCCCAGGGTTCCTTTCGGGGTCATGATCATGGCCATCGAGAAGTATCAGGGAGAGACTGTTTGGGACAGAAAACAGAAGGCACGGAAGGATCTCTATGAGTTAAAGCTGGATGAATGGTAAATAAAGAGCATGTTATGGTTGGCCTTAGTATTGGGTTTCTTGTCAGCCACTGTTTATGTTGTTATTGCATTCAAAAAGACTTCAATTTTTACCATATCACCGAACTCTAAAATATAGTTAGTTTTAAAATGTAAAGGATGAAAAGTGAACCAAAATATATTCTTATTTATATCTGTTATGAAAAGCAGCATAGCTTAACCGAAACTAGCCTTGAAGACAGGAAGACCTGAATTGAAATCCAACCTTTAGACGAACACTTGACTGTGAACATGTTGGGAAGTCCCTTAACTTTTCAGTATTCCAGACAACTTTTAAGATTCATTTGCCAGGGAGGTGTGAACCTGCATGAGTAGAGGAAGTTCCTCACCAGGATTTCCCTACCTCCATAAAAATAAAAAACCTGGTTAAAAAGAAATAAATGTAGGTAATGCCAATGGAAAATAGGTGGGGAAAATGATAGTCACTAATTTTTCTCTGATACGATTAGGCTGTTTGTGTGTATGAACCTTTGTTAAGAAAAGCAAAAACACACTTGATGTATTTGGCTTTATGCTTTCCCCTTTTCTTTTTTCACTGTTATATAAGACATGATTTGAAAGGATCAGCACAGGCAAAGGGTGAATTTTACTTGGATTTGGAGAACCAGTACCCATCCCCTTCCATATTACATATCTGTAACATTGTAGAGTTTACATTTCTCCAGATGCTGAGAATCTTACTTAATCGACATTTTGGGAGACTCAGAAAGAATTTAGTAGTATTATAAAGAAAAACATTTTTGCCATTTCTTTTAAAAATCCAGTAAAATAATTTATTTTAATTTGTGGCCTTGTGGCCATAATGATAAGCTATTTCAAAAAGTGAATTTTGAGAAAATTTGAAAAAAGGATAAAAACTGGACTTGTGTAGCCATAAGGTCTAGTGTAGGGAATCATATGGAAAATATATTGGATTTGGTTTAGAATCCTAATTCTAAAAATTATGTAACCCTAAGTAAACCATTTAAACTTCTCTGAATTATAGTTTTCCTATTAATAAAATGGGGATAATGTGGGGTGTTCCTTAAGGATATCCCTGACCAGCAGGGTCCCACAAGGGAAGGGGCTCACCTTTGTGATGGGACCCGAGGAGAGATAGGGAACCGAGAACCAGGGTGAAGAATGACAGACACGGACAAGTCAGTGTTTAAATAGGGCAGGCGACCCCTATGGTATCTCCTCTGAAGGAAAATATGAGGATCAGTGGAATACGAGGTAGAGGAGGAGATTAAGGTAAAGAATGCAAGCCAACAAGGGCCATAGCCTACGGAGAGGCTTTAGAGAGGGAGAGAGACAGATTGCTAGAGAAGATTGAAGATCCAAGAGAGATACTCATGGTCGCCACCTCTGTATTTATTGCCTTCTTCTGATTTTAGGGAAGTATTCTCAAGCATGTAGTAACCACGTTACAAAGCATGGACAATAAGGATTGGATAGTGGGGTGAGAGTAACACCTTTTTGGGCCTGTAGATTACAAACCACGTTTTCTCGATTTCCCGGGCAAAGGAGGCTCCGATCATGTTAATGAGTCTGCCGCATGGCCATTTCAAGGTTACATTCACAAATCTTATTGGTAAAACCTTGTGCTTGGAGATACAGTAGCCATACAGTCATTTATGATTCATAGATGTGAATATGCTTGGGATGCTACAGATAAAAATACTTTTACTGCTTCATTTGAATTTGCAAATATAAGTCAGTATCACAGATTTACAAAGGTAGAAAAAAATAGATGTTCCCTGGCTTTTTTTTTACTTTATTTAGGATCATTAAAAATCAATTGTTGAGAAAGTGATAGGAAATTTTGGAAAGGAGGATGGGCAAAATAAGTTGTACATGACTAGTGGAGGGATTTGAAGAGGGCAGTAATTTGAATCAGCAGTCAGATACTGCCACAGAGGTCTTGAGTCAATTTAAAAGCAATTGTAGAAAGACCAGTTGGGAGAAAGATGAAATGATAAAAATAGTGGAAAATTAGTACTTGCTACTGAGCCCACAGAAGAGATGAGAAAAAATAGGAAAACCAATCAGAAAGTGGTTCTGAAACACTGGAACTCAACGAATGGAGTGTAGGGACAAGAAAAGGGTTCTGTATTGGAAAAAAGAAGATAAACCAGAAAGGCCCAAGGACCACTGGTGTGTGTATTTGGCATTATGAATATCAATTATTAAGAACAGAAGTACTTAATTCTTATTTCTTTTTCTTCTGCTAAGAACAGTAATCATAGAATGGATAGAGCCAACATGATTATAGGGAGTTGAAAGCCAAGAAATAATTGACCTGCTATTAAGGAGTTCATATTAAGCAGTTTGACAAAGGACCAGTATCTGAGCAGCCATGCCGTAAGACAAGCAATATCTGCCTACTAGATGAATTTCAACCCACAATTTATAGTGTCATTATAATAAGAACTAGAGTCAGGGCACTTTTCTCTAGTGTGATGTGAAGACATGGACTTGTATTTGATCTGTCTTTTTCTTTTTTTGCAGGAAGGCCAGGCTACATGTTACTGATGCTGTCACTGAAGAGTTTAAAAGTAACTTAGGGAAAAATCAAACAGAAAAAGATGTAAAGAGAATTGAAGAGCTGTTAAATCTTCCTAGAAACCCTTCTTCAACAACAGATAGTGAAGATGAGTGAGCTGGTGTTTTTTTAAAAAGGGATCTAGATGAATTATTATGTTCCGAAAGTGTTTAATTTTAAACCCTTACCTTCCATCTTGGAGTCAATACTGTGTATTGGCTCCAAGGCAGAAGAGTGGTAAGGGCTAGGCAATGGGAGTTAAGTGACTTGTCCAGGGTCACACAGCTGGGAAGTGTCTGAGGCCACAACTGAACCCAGGACCTCTTGTCTCTAGGCCTGACTTTCTGTCTCCTGAGCCACCTGCCTCTGAGTTCCTAAAGTTTTAATCATGAGCATTGTGCTTATGTTGTACTCTTGCATCAAGTAAACACTGACTCATGAAATATTGATGTATGACCGGGGCTGGGAGCCTTTACTAAAAGTTGGGCTGCTGAACATGGTATCTGTTTTCTTCTTCTGAATTTAAGGAGTTTATTCTTTTTTTTCTTCCCAAATGCAAGAAAAAGTTCAAAGACTTCCTTGAGTTTTTATCTTTGTTTATGTATTAACATTCTTCTAAAAGAGAAGGTTGGAAGAGGACCCCCAAAATAGGAAATAGAATGAACAAGCTGGCCAAAAGCTTATGGAAGGTCATTATGTCATTGAATGATTGCCTCATAAAACGAGTACAGGTCTGAATAGGTTTTTTAAAAATAAAAATGTTTATTTAAATACATGGTTGACTAATGTGTTTTATGTAACTGAGATACAGTGATACTTTAAAGATGAAAATGGAAAACCAATTTAACAAAAGGCACCTCTAGTCACATCAGCTACAATTAAGTTGAACAAACTTAATCTGCAAGGGATATTGAGATAAAATGTAAAAATGAAGCATTCTTGCCTCCAAGAAGTTTGCTGCAAAGAGACAACATGTATATACAAGTGTATTTGGTACTCTGGAAATTGAAGGATGGAAGAGGAATTGGGGGAGACTTCACAGGGCTGTGCATAAGTGGAGCATTGAAGAAAGACAAGCCTGAGAGGGGGAATTGAGGGTAATTCAGCCACTGGTGATAGTTTGTGCCATTATATAAGAGAAGTGACTGTTGGTTAGAACATAGAGCTTAGGTAGAAGAGTAGTAAAAAATGAAGCTGGAAAGCAGGTGAGGGCCAGATTGTGGAGGGCCTTAAATGAAAAAGAATATATTAAATACTTGATATATGCCTAGAAGGATGCAGCTAGTGGCTCAGTGGACAGAGTGCTGCTGGGCCTGGAGTCAGGAAAACCTGAGCTCAAATCTAGCCTTGGATACTTGGATATTTGGATACAGCCACTCCTAGTGCCCTTGCCAAGGAAACCCCATAGATACCTGTTACCCATAGGGTCATAGAGAGTCAGGCACTAATGAACAAGAAGAATAAAATGAACTTGCTAAATCCTGGGGGTACAAATAAAGTAGGAATCCCTGATCTCATAAAGCTTATCAATCCTCTGGGGAGGAGAAAACACAGGGGATTGGTGGTCAGGGAAGGGTATTTTAATTTGGGAAGTAACAGATGATGAGTAGAACTATGGAACAGTCCATTTGAATGCCTTTTCCGTAGCAATGATAGCATTGACTAGGAATAGAATTGCCAGAGCAAAAGGTGGAAGGCAGGGAAATGGGGAAGGATATACTTGCTCAGCAGCATGTCGGTATGATCAAACATTTTAAGCACCTACAGTATGATTGGTACAATACCAAGGATACAGGCAAAAAATGAATCCTTCCCCTTGAATTTTGTCAGAGGAGAGAACATGTTTGAATATAAACTGAAGAAATACATGTAGAATAAAAAAATGAATACAAAGCAATTAAATGGCAAGGTAGGAAAGGAGAGCACTTAATTGAGGGGAACAAGAAAGGCTACTTCTGAAAGTGATGGCCTCAATTGCATCTTTTTTTAAACCCTTACCTTTCTGTCCTAGCAATGTACTAAATATCAGTTCCAAGGCAGAAGAGAGATAAGGGCTAGCCAAGTGACTTGACCAGGTCACACAGGAAGTGATTGAGATCAAATTTGAACCCAGGACATTCAGTCTCTAGGCCTGACTTAATTCACTGAGCCCACCCAATTTCATCTTTAAGGAAGGGGAAATACATTTTCAGTGGAAGTGATGATAAATAAAAGGGCAGAGAGATGGAACAGAGTGGGCCAGTTTGGCTGCCTTAGAGTTTGGGGAAGGGAGTAACTTTTAATGAGGCTGGAAGGGCTTTTAAAGCCAAACAGGACTTTATATTTGATTCTAGAAGGCCACTGGCATTGACTGAGTAGGGGAGTGACAGATAAGACCTGACCTTAAGGAAAATGATTGCCCTTTATGTAAAGGACGAAGCAAATGATGAAAAGAAGGGAGGGAGCTGAGACAGGGAGCTCAATTAAGACCCCATTGTAGGTGAGAAGTGATAGCTGAGCTAGGGGGGATGGCCATATGCATAGAGAAAAGAAATCACTTGCCAGAGATGATGGAAGCAGAAAACAAACCTTGGCAGCTAATTTGAGGAGTGATTTAAGAATGAGAAATCAATAAGTCTGAGCTTAAGAATCTGGGAGATTGGAATAATAGTGGTGCCTTCAGTGGAAATAGGGGAATTTGGAAGAGGGATAATTTTAGGGACACTTTTTTTTTTAGACTTTTTAAAGATAAGTAGTGGTAGTCTCTCGATGACTGAGAATGACTATTGTCTTTGTGCATTATCATCTATTGATGTACCCTCATGTGGCTTTGGAGTCCAAAGGCTGAGGCGCAGAGTCTGTGGCACATGGGGCCTGGGACGCCAGTTGTTACGGGAGGTGCGGGTGTGGCCTGGTGTCGGCGTTCACGTGCAGCGGCAAGACGTCGATGTCGCTCATCTTCAAAGGTGGTGGCGGCATGGTGAATGTGGGTTCGCCAGCTGCTTCTGTGAGAGGCAGCGAGTTCTAGTTGCTTTGGTGTCATGCCAGCCCACTTCAGGTTTGACTTTAGCTGATCCTTGAATCTTTTCTTTGGCCGGCCTTGTTTCCTGAGTCCAGCTGAGTGTTCACCATAGAATACCTGTCTTGGTATTCGCTGTGGGTCCATGCGGATGACGTGTCCAGACCATCGTAGCTGGGTTCTGAGGACCAGGACTTCGATGCTGGTGGAGTTGGCTCTGTCGAGGACTTCCTGGTTGGTGATTCGGTCCTGCCATTGGATCCTCATGACTGACTAGAGGGAGCGTTGGTGGAATTGCTCCAACTGCTTCATGTGCTTCTGTGTTTAAAGATATGTCAGAGACAAAGCAAGCTAGAACACAAAGGGCACTTATTTTGGGGGCGATAAATCCACAAAGGAGAATGAGAAATGTAGATTGGTAAAAAGGGAGCCAGGGGAATGCAAAGAGAAGCATATATTCAATGAAGTATTTCATATTTTCTATTTTTTATTTGATTTTGTTTGCTTCTCGATGTCTCATGAAGTCATTAGCTTCTATTTTGCCCAATTCTAATTTTTAGACCCTGATTTTCTTCAATGATCTTTTGATCCTCTTCCATTTGGTCCATTCTACTTTTCATGAAATTCTTTTCTTCATTGGATTTTTTTAAAACTACTTTTTTGAGTAGGTCAATTTTGTGTGTGTGTGTGTGTTTTTAATATTCTTTTCTTCAGTGGATTTTTATGCCTCTTGTTTCACTTGATCAAATTGTTTTTTAAGCTATGGTTTTCTTTTTGCTTTACTTTCATTTCTTTTCCCCCATTTTCTTCCACTTCTATTTGATTTTTGAATTCCTCTTTGAGCTCTTCCATTGCCTAAAACCAATACCCATTTTTCTTTGAAGTTTTGTATGAGATTGTGTGGATCTCATTGTTTCCTACTAAATCAATGCCTTGCTTTTCTTTGTCTCTGTAAAAATTTTCCATGGTTTGGTGCTCATTTCCCCAGCCTGTTTTGTTGTTGTTGTTGTTGTTGTTGTTGTTTGCCTGTGGACTGGAAATTCTGAAAACTACTAATTCTGCCTCCTCTGCTGATGGTTTGCAAGACTCAGCACTGTGAGCTATTTTCCCCTGGGACTAGGGTCTTCACTGCAGTGAAGGTGTGAAAGGGCCAAGAGCTACCGATCTAACTTTGAGCCTCACTGCAGGTGGTGCCAGGACCTGGGACCTCAAGGAGTGGATGAGGTGTGCTCTGTTGTTGACTTAGGAAAGGTCTTGGGATCCTAAAGTTGGTCAATGCCCAGGCTGACCCAGTAGGTACGGTGGTTGGCCAACTTTTTTTGTGCAGTTTTACCTCTGGTTCTCCCTTATCCCTTGAAAATTGTAGGAGCTGCCTGCAGTTCCTATGCAATTTACTCATGGGTGGTGACCTGAGAAGGAGAATGGAGATTGGAGGAAAATGGATGAATAGATAATAGAGATAGAGGGAGAAACAAAGGAATAAAGACTCAGAGACAAGTTAAAACACATGGGGTGTAGCAAGCTCCGGTGATGCTTCTCCTGAGCAAGTGTAAAAATTTAATTAGTTTCTAGTAATAAAAGTATTATATTTTATGAAGTTTATTAAAGATTATTAGAAATCAAGGATACAAAATAATAAACCACGTGCCTAGGGCTGATTAGCCCATTCACAGCCTACTTACTACATGTTGCAATGTCAGAGTAGAGGAAGAGACAGCGTAGAGGAAGAGGCTCTTGGGAGGCAGAGAGTCTATTAAATACTAAATTGTGATCTCGCCCAGGTGGACACTCAGGTGAGATTACAGGGAATTCTGGGAAGTACCAAGGTCTTCTGGGGATTGAAGTCTGGGGTTCAAATCTCCATTTTTACACAAGTGAGGCAAGCAAGAGGGCATGAGGAGCAAGAAGCACAAGAGGGGCAAGAGAAGCAAGAAGGGCAAGAGAAGCCAAAGGAGCAAGAGGCACAAGAGGAGCAAGAGAGCATGAGGAGCAAGAGGGAAGCTTGCACGTGTCCCCAAACTTTTATTGGAGAGTTTAGGAATGTGGAGTGGGGGGTAACTAATGAATATGTGACATGGCATATTTTAACATTGGTTGAATTGACAATCACAAAATCAAAGAGGAGGAGACTAGTCCAACATGCGACTTGGAAAGGAATGTGGTCTAACAGGGCGTGAGCTAGGACTCTTTGGCCAATAATGTCCTGCTCAGGAATACATTTGTCCCTTGGACTGAAGATTTGGCAATACAATAATCAATAAGTAACATGGCCATGAGTCTGGCATATGAATACATAAGATACAATATCAATACATCAATAATACTTCCAAAAAGCTAATATACCTGGTATGCCACATATCCCTCTTTTTTTAAAAAAAAACTTAAAACAAATGTGTATAATGGTAAAAAGAAATTATAAACCAAATAAAAACAACAAAAATGAGTATAGCAAAAATAACAAAAATGAATTCTAAATCACATAGCAAAATTAAATTAAAAAAAAATTTATGTAAGACCAATAACAAAAATAAAAATGTCCTTAACTCACTAATCATCCTGAATTAATGTGATCAGTCCTATAGTCCTGTAGGTCAGGTGCATTAATATAACATTTTACCCATGTTCAGCCAGGACTATAAGAAGTTGCCAGACCTTTAAATCTAAAGAAAGGGTCTATAGTTTGAGATGAGAGCGAAGCCTTTCCTTTCCCTTGTTCTGATCATGCATAGTCTTTGGGATATTGAAGCCAAGCCACATAGATATTTGATTGGAACTTTGGTACCAGGCCGACCTGTGTTTGAGAGTGTCAAAACACTGCGTCCTTTTATCTCCAACCTTAGCATCCAATATTTATCCATCTCATATGGAGTATAGGCCTCTCTATGTCTTAGGCTTCCTGGCAAAGTGTAACATATCCATTGCAATTCCTTCTGCAATCAGACAAAATAAGTCATGTCAGTCCCATGAGGTTTAACAAATTCTTGCAGGTTCCTATAGTCTCAAGCTTTTGGGTAAGTATGTATAGTAAAGCTTATAGATATTGTTAACTCATATTTCAGGATCATAATATTAATACTACTTTCAATGTACTTCTAGTACTTAGAAGAAAATATATAGGAAATATAATCTGAAAAAATAATCAGGGAAAATAAAAATAAAATTAATATGAAACTTTAAACTCATGGCTCACATTTCATGTGGCATTGTTTTAGCTAAGTCAATGTGTAATGTAAGAATTTTCATTCAAAATCATTAAAAAATGATTTCTATTTCCCTAATTTAAGTTGATCAAGATTCACATTGTAAGTGTGCAAAAAAAAAGTGAACAAAAACATTAATACAACAATTAATGTGAATTTTAAAAGTACCAATATTCCCATAAATATTACATTCTGATATGAGAATGATGAGAATGAAGTGATATTGTAACTTCTGGCTACATATTTCTGATATAAGCCTTATTTAAACCTCTTCTTCTGTATAAATAAACCAATCAATATAACAACCAAGAATATGACATTGCCAATGTTTATAAAATTAATTCTGCCAAACCAGTTTTTGGGTTAATAGAAGCTTAAGTTTCTTTCCACTTAAGCAATTTCTATAGCTTCTTGTCATATAGAATTTGGTCTAACTTATTAATTTCTTGTTGTAAATGTATAATATCCAATGTGCTTTTGTGAACCAAATGGACAGTTGGAGTAGTGTAAAGATTAAAATTTAGGGGAGACTGAGGCAGGTAGAAATAAGTTCTCTCTGCAAGGAGTATTATATTTTTTTAGAGGTTTATTAAGGATTAAGGATTAAAGAAAATACAGGATAAGGAAAACGTGCCTAGGCCAGAGGCCTAGACAAGACCTCACCTACATTATTGAAAGAGCCCCGTCTGCTCCAAAACGGAAGTCCAAAAAGCGAGAAAAAGCCTTTGTAATCAGGTTAAATCCCTTTTCCATCTCGGCCCACCTGAGAATTCCCGTGAGATTACAAAGCATTTTGGGGAAGTGGAGCAAAGGCTTGTGGGGATTGTAGTCCAGAGTTCAAATCTCAATTTTACAGTAGATGCTCATGTCTGTAAGATTAACATGTAACCACACCAATGACGGCTGATATATAATAGCTATATAGGTATTGTCATGAATAGAATCTATACATAGATGTAGATGACAGTTTAAGTAATTTAGGTTCCCAATTAAAAATCTCAAAGTGTATTCTACCTGACATCTCATCCTTTCTAGGAGTTAGACCAGGACAATCTGTCCATTATAAATCCCTGTGCAGTGTCTCTACCTGATTTAAACACAATTTTTTGTTGTCAGGGCTACTAGGTCTATGTTGTGGTTGATAAATTCTATCCCTTGATCCTATGAGAGCCATACCAATGCCTATATAATTGTTATCAGTAACATTTCTTACAATACCAGTTTGAATTTTACAATGTATACAAAATAAATTCCTTTTGTCAGCACATGGCGTAGACATAGAAAATGAAGGGTATACAGTAGAGCCTGAATAATTGTAGCTAGTCCCTTCTGATTCCATGGTAATGTCTTTGGCTAAAACTGAGTATGGGATCTATCTGGTGTCATTAACATACACGAGTGGGGGCTTGTCCATACAAGTTAACATTCTTGATATTGGGGTTTAGGTATAATAGACCAATAGATTTCAGCATGACAAGTGTCCATCAGGGTAATGATAGTGAACATAATTAAGAGACGTGTAATGTCAGTCTTTGACATGTGTGTAGTCACCAGTGAGCATCTCGTCAAGTGTGTCTTGAGTGTGACTGGTGTGTAGTTGACCGATATCATCTGTGTTGTTTGTCTGCTTCTCTTCCTGGTCCTGTGTCACATGGCAGGATGTGTTTTGTGGGTGTCCAGATGTTTCCACTATCTGTAGAAATACAAGCAAACCCTCGACCCAATGTTATCATCCTGTTGGGTCCCCTGTAGTCTTTATCTCCTGGTAACATTCAACACAATCCAGGGCTACCATGCAGTGTAATCTTTCTCATTCCCTTCAAAATGTTACTGCATAGGAGTAGCCTATAGCCTTTCTGGGATGGAGAAGTGATTGATGGTTAGGAGAACCATTACATCCCCTTTACATTTAAAAACTCAAATGCAATTTCCAGCTAAATTGATTTTTAAATAAGTGATTCTAATAAAGACATACTTTTTTTTTCAAATACAAAATGAACCGTTTAAGACAATTATCATACATACATTTTGGATAATATAAACAATTTCTTTTGTAATTGAACAGTATCCAATGTACTGTTATAACATTTCCAATTGTACCATTTGTTATTTGATCAAATTTGGGTAACATGGAACAATTCCAATAAAATAATTGCAAGTTACATATTGTACAAATACCATTTGAAATCTTCAGGTACATGAGAAGAATTGATCTTACAACAAATGCCCATATACTTTTAGAATAGAATATCTGTAAGCAAATTAATGATTTTCTTCTGAATGTAAACTGCCTCTCAGTAAAAGTTCATTTGTGTGGATAGTGCATTAGACCTGTCCCTAAGTCAGTGGTTTTGCCTTATTTGTTCATTTGCTGTTTTTTCTGGTGTCTGGCCTCTGTGTTGTGCTGTGGTTGGTGCTGTACAGATATCTGCTTACTCCTCTCTCTGGGCTGGCTTTCTTTGGAAATGCTTGATGACTTTGGTTTTCTTCCATGGATTTCTGGTATCTACGAAAATAGAAGCAAAATTTCAACCCCAAATGAAAGACTTATTGGCTCTTATTCAGTTAGAAAGTGACTGAAAATATATCCTTTTTGTTTTTAAATTTGGGCTTTTAAATTTCTGTTAGCCCTTACTCCAATTGCTTGTTTTTAAGAATTTTCTGGAATACCAGTCTTATGAGAGATGTTCCATGATTTATCCAACTTAGCCCATCTATTGCTGGCAGAAGCACTGTTATTCCAATTAAAAAAAAAAACTGTTTTGGAATGGCCAAATGTGCAAGATTATTTAAAAGAGGTGCAATAACTTTGCATACTTCTTCATTTTGAGCTTTAGCTCATCCATCATGAGAGTAATTATCTCCAATCACGTATTATTTTTCAATTTTTACAACAGGAGCATATTGCCAAAATTGTGCAGTTCTTAAAATTCTGTAGTTACCTCTTTGAAGTGAAGGAGTGACATTATATAGTCCACAAAATTTGCACTGCCAAGTAATTTCACTTGTTTGCATAGAATATTGAGGTTCAATAGATCTGGTCATCTGATATAGTAGTGAGTGCGAAATACCTGCTTGCTAAAAAGCAGTGGCTGCTAGTCCATTTACTTTAGCAATTCCCTCATAGATACGTCAAGGGAGGTTCATGGCAGAGTGTGTTATAAAATTTTCACTCCGACTTTGCAATATAATATTCATTGTGATGTGAAATTACAGAACAAATTCTGTATCCTGCCTTAGTTTAAAATTCATATCTTTTAAACAAATAACCATATAAACAACATACAATGAATCACATGATTTTACAAGTCTGTGCTATGCTCTTAAGCATGTGTCTAACTGCAGTCAACTGCTTTCTGCAAAAAACTATCCTGTGCATGCTTCAACATTACAGTCTGATATAGAGCTTCTGCTTTTTCCTGATTTGGTACAGTGAAAATATTCACAGCCTTATCAACAAGCTGCAGTGATGTTATTGTTTTTAAACAATCATATATAAATTCATAACTTAAAAAATTTTGGTACTAGGAATAGAATTATCAATTTTACCTATAAATTTTGCAAAATTCAATTGCCAAGATCGATACTGTGCAAGTAACATTTGAACTTGTATTCTTGTCATTGGGTTTAGACTAACATCAGTATTAGGACCAATGTTTCTAATTTGAGTAAGGAGTAATTCTGCCAATTCTAAACAACCAATAATAAATAACTCTACTGGTTAATAATTAATTAATAAAGTTAATAAATAGCTACTGGTTGAAAATTTGAGTCCATCCAATAATGTGTCCTCTCTGATGTTTTTAAAACAATTTCCACTTCTTTCTATTCTTGGTGACCTAATGCCCTGTTTAAAAACAATTGTCTCTACATATTTAAAATTTGGATATATTCGAAATTTTCCTGAAGCATAGACCAATTTAGGCTTGTCATCTAAACAACTGTACTGAGTATTAACGTTTCTGTTGCCCAATTCCAGTACTTGTGGTAAAAACTTTTAACCTAAGGTGAAGGTGTTATGCTATCCACGTGGCAGGATTAACTTATCCATCTGCTGGAGTAATTTTCTTTTTAAGATCCGAATAGGTTTAGAAGCAAGTCACGTGGCTGGATCAGCCAATGTAGTTTCATATCTAATTAAAAGCCTCAAAAATTCTATTTGCATTGTGCTACTTAACCTAAAGTTATACTAACATATAGACTAAAATTCATTACAGATAAAATATCTCTTGTCCAAAGAGACTATGGTATATGAAAAATATCAGAAAAAAATTTTTACTTTCCTTATAATATATGTTATATTATATATATGTAATATATATATAATGTTACTTTCCTTATAAAGAAATATAATCAGATATTTCTTTCTAATGTGCCATGTCCAATATAACTTTGTGGTATTTGATTTTAAATTCGACTCCACAGTAACTCCATCTTTTAGCAAAGATCTGTTTTTTAAAAAAATCAGGTGTATACTTTTTTTTAATTACAAATGGCAAAAATGTGAAAAACTTTAGTTGTGATTTGTATCTCTCCCTAACCATGCTTAAAGTTTGTAAATTGTGAGGAATGATACTTTTGTTTTTAAATAATAGTTGCACTGGATGCTCTGGGAGTGTTTTAAAGAAATTTATAGTAGTCTCCCAGATCCCCCCCCACCCTTTTTTTAAACCTTTACCTTCTGTCCTGGAGTCAATACTGTGTATTGGCTCCAAGGCAGAAGAGTGGTAAGGACTAGGCAATGGGGGTCAAGTGACTTGCCCAGGGTCACACAGCTGGGAAGTATCTGAGGCCAGATTTGAACCCAGGACCTCCTGTCTCTAGGTATGACTCAATCCACTGAGCTACCCAGCTGCCCCCCCCCCCCCAGATCTCCTTTTGATATGCTAAAATTGTGCTGAGCTTAGTTGATAAAGAAAAGCCTGTTGCTCTGGCTATTTGCTTGAGAGCAAAATTTCTGCCTCTTTTTAACTTTTTTTTAGGATCATTAGCCTTGTCTTTAGTGTCCTGAATTTTAAAGGAGCTCAGGATTATTTCGCCAATGTTTAAATTTTGTTTAGGCCTGATGTCTCAGCAGATATGGTGTGACCCAATGCTGTCCTGTGGGACATTCTTTGAAAAATTCAGGAGCCCATCTCAGCTTTAATTTGGGACTTGATCATTTAAAATGTCCAGCTTTGCGTTAGGCAAAGCAAACACATGTTCTCCTTTTTAAATTGAGCTGCCATCAGATTCTTGAGGACTAAAGTTTCATGCCTTTGCATGTTCCTATAGCCCTTTAGTGAGGAATTGTCTCCTCAAAGAACTCTTTAGCATTCCGGTGTTTAGTTACATTTTGCCATGCCAATGTGCAGCCAGCCCAATGTGGTGAAAGGTTTGTTCTGAATATAACAATTAACTCTTAAGACTTCAAAATTTACTTGTGCCACTTAATTCCTCATAGGGAATGGGCACATGGATTTCCTTATTTTTTCTAGCTTGTTCCTTGCACAACTTTTGAAATAGCACTCTTCAAGTTAAGGAATCTTCCTCCATAAGCTTAGATTCAATTGATGCCAATGATCTGGCCTTAGAGATTGCTGGCTTATCTTGCCCAGCAGCCCCTTGGTGATGGGAGCTTCATCATCATACTGAATTACCCTGCTTTGGATCTCTTTAGGAGTCAGGAATGCAACATTATCAGGCTGTTCTAAGTTTACTTCTGCATTCTCAGAATTATCTCTAATTTCCATTGGAGAAGCTGTTTTGCCTGCTTTCTTCTCCAGAGTTAAGATGATTGTAATCCTGCATTAGGTTCTCCTGGAGGTGGAGGCTGAAATTCAGGAGGAGTGAGGGGAAGGGAGCTAAGGATAAGACTTCCTTTGAGCTTCTGCAGCAGCGTCCAGTAAGGGGGTGTAGAGTGAAGAGATAGAGTCAGTTAAAGCCATAAAAGTTGAAAGAGGAATAGTGATAAGTAAATGTTAGCTCAACTCTCCACATTTTGTGCAGTTTTCTGACTAGATTCCATGTGCTCCCAATTGCTGGTAATATTCTCTGTCCCTTTTTTTTTTTTACTTCGTTTCATAGCTTGCCTTTTAAATGCCATTGTTGTTTAATAAATGCTCCTTGTTCTTGAAAGATAGGACATTACAAGGATAACTTTAAGTAACACCTGGCTAAACTTTGGAGATCGTAACTCCTAGTTTTAAAGATTTCACAGTATGAAAAGTCAGGTTTTCAATCCATATGCCGGAATGGAACAGCAACTCGACCTATTTGATCCCATTCTTGTACATCAACTACCCCTTTTGATGGAAAATCAGGAAAGATTTTAAGATAGTCTTAATCAATGCTTGGAGCTTAGTTTCCGAAATCTTAATTCCTCGCTTCTGAACTAAAGACTTCAATAATCTATATATAATAGATTATATATATAATATAACAGGTATGAGAAGATAGATTTTGACCCATTTTCCTGAATGGAAAAGCACTTTACCTGACTGGCCAAGTCCAAGTCTGATCATCCGTCTCCAATCTTGAACCCCAACACTGTCTCCTCAGGCAATTTACACCACAATGGGTGCCAAGTGTAGGAGCTGCCTGCAGTTCCTATACAATTTACTTGTGGGTGGTGATCTGAGAAGGAGAATGGAGACTGGAGGAAAATGGCTGAATAGGTAATAGAGATAGGGGGACAAACAAAGGAATAAAGACTCAGAGATAATGAGTTAAAACACGTGGGGTGTAGCATGCTCCGGTGATGCTTCTCATGAGCAAGAGAGGCAAGAGAGGCAAGCAAGAGGGCATGAGGAGCAAGAGGCACAAGAGGGGAAAGAGGCACAAGAGGGGCAAGAGGCACAAAAGGAGGAAGAGAGCATGAGGAGCAAGAGGGAAGCTTGCATGTGTCCCCGAACTTTTATTGGAGAGTTTAGGAATGTGGAGTGGGGGGTAACTAATGAATATGTGACATGGCATATTTTAACATTGGTTGAATTGACAATCACAAAATCAAAGAGGAGGAGACTAGTCCAACATGTGACTTGGAAAGGAATGTGGTCTAACAGGGCGTGAGCGAGGACTCTTTGGCCAATAATGTCCTGCTCAGGAATACATTTGTCCCTTGGACTGAAGATTTGGCAATACAATAATCAATAAGTAACATGGCCATGAGTCTGGCATATGAATACATAAGGTACAATATCAATACATCAATAATACTTCCAAGATGCTAACATACCTGGTATGCTACAAAAATAAACTCTGCCTATGTATGCTTCTCATAGGAGAGCCCCCTCATTCCATCTCCTTGTTGGATCTGTGACTGAAGTCATTTTGAGGCTCTATGTTAAGGTTGGTTTGGAAGGATTCCCAGAGTGGTTCAGGCTTTCACTTCTACTAAGCTGCCATCTTGGCTCCACCCCAGGAGCATATATTCAGAAGGATACTATGGTAGGCACCCTTAGATCAAGCAAAGAGGTCAAGAAGATGAGGTAGGGAAAAAAACCAACCACTATCAGATCTGGCAACTAAGCCCATTGGTAACTTGGGAAAGGACAATTTCAATTGAATGATATGATTCAAAGCCAGATCACAAAGTATTAATGTGTAAGAAGAGAGGCAGTAGAAACATATAAACTACATATAGGAATTTAACTGAGAAGGGGAGGAGAAATCATAGGATGAAAGCTTGAAGGGGATGGTAGAGCCTAGTGAAGAATGAGGGAGAGTTGAGCATTTTGAAAAGTAGGAAGAAATCGAAGATTAACTAGAGAGGGGGGTAGTTGAGGAGGCAGTCTGCTGAAGAAGGTGGGAAGGAATGGGATCTAAACTCCACATGGGGAAGATCTGACCTTGGCAAAGAGGTCCACCTCATCACCAAAGCCTGGAGGAAGGGAGAGATTAAGGGAAATTAAGTGTCAACAGGTTTTGAGATGAAGAGGAAAGAAGAGGGATGCTGAAGTGCCTCAATTTCCTCAGTAAAGTAAGACATGAGAAAATATGGTCTGGCCTGGGGCCTGCTGGACCTAGTGAGGTCTTAGCACAATTGAGTTTATACAGTTTGCATTTCATCCTATAGGCAGATGGGAGCCACTGAAGATTTCTTAGTAGGGGAATATCAAGGTCTTGACTATGTTGGAGGAAGATTATTTTGGCACCTGGGTCAAAAAGGGGAGAGACAGACATTAGGGAGAACAATCAGGAATAGACTAGTGTCATGGTGAAAAGTCACCTTTAAAGATTGTTATAATATTAATTTATGGTCGCCAAGGAATTTACTTATGCAATTCCTAAAATGAAACACTCTAGTCAGAATGGAGTTTATGGTGGTTTAATCACAATGGGAGTAAGAAAAGGGAGAGGGAGAGAAGGAGAGAGGAGGAAAGGGAAAAAGGTAAACTCAACCTTTTGGCAGAGCCAGAGGGAGTTTAGGCCCGAAGGCCAAGGTAGAAAGGAGAATCAGTCCTTGATTCACGTGACCGATCTGAAGGAAAGCTGTCTGCGGGCCTCCTCTCTGCTCCAGTTCTTAGCATGAACTGGTGTCTAGCTCTGTCCACAGGAAGTGAGCGAATTCCAGAGGCTGTTCCCTACCTCACTTCCTGTGCCTCACAAGTGCCAATGGTGGCTCAAGCTTGGCTTAGGACAGCCCAGGTGGGCAGTTAGTTATTTCTGATTTGTCATTGACTAGCACATGCCCGTGTAGTGTGGGTGTGCACAATTTTGGGTGCTAGACCAAGCAAGATGGAGATTTTAAAATTCACAATCCCCCCTGATGATGATTGGGGAACCAGTCTCCCCAACTGATCACTAAACATAAGCATCCTGCACCCTGAAAAATTCTAACTGCTAGTGTATACAAAAATTTACACACTAAGAGGAAAACTACAATAGTTGTAGATTAGGGGAAACAGAGGAGAGAGAAAGACAGCAAACCAATGTTTTGCTGGGTGCATTGACAAAAGCCAATTAGGGGGCAGTCCCCTTTGGCATAAGAGTGTACATTCAAAAAAATGTTCAATCAACCGCACCACAAGGTTAATTCTGGATCTTCCTGTAGTGAAAGGGTTTAGATATCTTTCTGCAAACAGTTCATTCTCTGGATTCAGTCAGTTAGCAAGCTTCTTCTCTGAAGATCTATCTCGAACAAAATTCAAATCTTGGGTTTTATGAAATACAATCCCCCCTGAAGAAAGTGTTGAAAAAAGAAAAAAAAACCACCGAGTCCAGCTGAGGATACAAGGTTTAGTTGTGGGGGTGTATGAGTTAATTCAAAAGGAAAACAAAAACAAAAATGAAAACAAAATAAAATAAAATAAAAAAACAAAAAACACAAACAAAAGAAAAAAGGGAAAAAATAAAGGAAAAAATATAAACCCTTTATATATACATATATTTATATTAAAGAAGAATTCAAAATCAGTATCAAAATATCAAAAATCTATGTATACACAATTTTGAGAAAGTAAGAATAAAATTTCTCACAGGCCCCTGTTTTAGGGTCCAGTTAAGTAATTTCTAATCCCACAAGTCTGTAGGACAGAATGCAGCAAATTTCACTTACCCGTTTGCAGCCAAGGCTACAGGAAGTTGCCATACTATTGGAGAGAAAAAAGGACCAGATTCTTATTTTTATAGGGAAGTGTCATTCCCTTGTCTGATTTTACCTTCATTCTCAGGGATGGAGGGAGCCAGGATGGTAGCCAACCTTTGGTACTTGTCTGTAGGTATTTTCATGAAGAGTGTGGATACAAGGAAGGCCTACATCTTAACGTATGTCAAGTGTCGCAACCCCGAGTCTCACACTAGGTTCAAGTCCTTAGTATTGGCTTAGAAGTGCATCAATCCTACCTGGATTGGTCTTTGATTTTTAGACCTGTGAGCTCTTTTGGCATTATCCAGGTTATCTCTGTGCTCCTTTTTGATCCTGTTCCTAGAATCAGACATAAACATTAATCATAGTCCCACAACAATTATCAATAAATGGCAGGTTCCCATAGCATAAAGCTGTTTGGGTATATATTAATAATAATAGCAAGTATATATATTTAAGCTAATATTATTGTAGAATAAAAATTAATATTGATTGTATGTACTTTAAGTACATAGAGATGAGAAAAGGGAAAAACATTTTAATAAAATAATAATAATAAAATAAGGAAAAGAGAAAAAGGAAAAATGAAGAAAAAAAATAAATTTAGGAATTCAATGTGTTAAAAGCAAAATAAAACAGTTCCACTTGTCAATGGGTAGTTATCTCCAATGCATGTATAGGATACAGTCAATCAGTCTCAATAGAGGATGCTCTCTTTACATGTGAGCAATGAATCCAAGAGTCCTTTTCTCCAACCTTTATAGATGTTGGAGTAGTCAACAATATTTGGAATGGTCCTTCCCAGGAAGGCTGGGTTGCTCCTGTATGCTGAAAGTTCTTTATATACATGTTGTCTCCTGGGTTCAGGTCATGAAGTGAAAAGTCTAGTGGTCTGGCTTGTACTGCAGCTCCAGATTCATGTAGTTCACGCAGTTTGTGCTGTAATTCCTGTATATAGGAAGTAATAGTAGTATCTCCCCCTAATAGCGATGTATAAGCCAGGGAGAAAGGCTTAGCCTGTATAGGTAGATGTCCAAAAAGCATCTCAAATGGTGAGATGTGTAGGTCTCCTCTAGGCCTGATTCTAAGATACAATAGGGCCAGAGGGAGAATTTCAGGCCATTTTAAGTGGGTCTCAGTGCATAATTTGCCAATCATAGTTTTAAGTTTGTTATTCATCCTTTCAACTTGGCCTGAACTCTGGGGATGATATGGGACATGGAATTTTGGAGTTATCCCCAAGCAAGAATATATCTGATTTAGAACAGAATCAGTAAAATGACTCCCCCTATCGGAATCAATACATGCTGGCAGGCCAAGGTGAGGAATAATTTCCTTTAAAAGTACCTTAGCAACAAAAGCCGCTGTGGCTTGGGCTGTAGAAAATGCTTCAGGCCATCTGGTTAGTTGGTCTACCATGACCAGACAAAATTTATATTGTCCAGCCTTTGGCATCATTATGAAATCTATCTGCAGGTACTCAAAAGGTGTGTAAGCCAGAGGTCGCCCACCAAAGGCTTTTCCACGAAAGGCATGTTGTTTATATGCCTGGCAGGTAGAGCAGGCTGAACACACTTTAGATGCTATGGTAGTTATACCAGGGGCTATCCATACTCTCTTAACAGAGTCCACGATGCCCTGGGTACCAAAGTGGCCACTATTATGAACGGATCAGCAAATTTGGTGATAGAAACTTCTAGGGAGCAGGGGTTTCCCTTCAGATGACACCCATACTCCATTGATCTGTTTTGCTTTGAATTTTTGTTTCCATTTTCCACTTCCTTTTCATTATAGGAAAGTGATAAATTTAAGTCATCAGTGGTTGTTAGTGTCAGTAGTAATTCAGGCCCTTCTGTGGCTGCTAGCTTTGTAGCAGCATCTGCTCGGTCATTTCCCCTAGAGACAGGGTCAGTGCCACCTGTATGGGCAGAGCAATGAACTACAGCTAGGGCTTCAGGCAGCTGAAGAGCAGAAAGAACTTCATTAATAATTTCAGCATTAGCTATAGATTTTCCAGCTGAGCTTAAAAATCCTCTCTGGAGCCATAGCATTCCAACTGAGTGACAAATGCCAAAAGCATATCTAGAATCTGTATAAATTGTTGCCCTTTTACCCTTGGCAATTATACAGGCATGTTTCAGAGCTATGAGTTCTGCCCCTTGAGCGCTAATGTTAGAGGGCAGTGAAGCTGACCACTCAGTGGCAAATTCTGTGACAAAGCAGCTCCACTGTAGTGTATGCCATCCCTCATAAAAGAAGAACCATCAGTAAATAGGATCAGGTCTGAGTTGTTTAAGGGAGTGTTCAAGAGATCATCCCGAGGCTTTTCTGCCATGGACACTAGTGTTTCACAACTGTGTAATGATTCTCCTGAAGTTGGTAAGTCTGGAAGCAAGGTGGCAGGATTAAGGGTTGTACAGCATTTCAGAGTAATATTTTCACTGTTTAGCAAGGTTATTTAATATCTTGTAATTCACTGATCAGAAAATGCCCGTGTTCTCTGTCGTAGCAATAATGCTTCTACCTCATGTGGGCACATAATTGTTAATGGGCATCCTAATACTAGATCAACGGTTTTTGTCACTGGTAAAGCAGTAGCAGCCATGCCTCTAAGGCATGGTGGTGCCCCTGAAGCTATTGGGTCTAGCTGGGCTGAATAATAAGCAACTGGGTGCTGAGAAGGCCCCAAAGTCTGAGTTAAAACACCTGAAGCTACTCCTCTTTGCTCATGTAAAACAAAGTAAATGGCTTGTTGTAATCTGGAATGCCTAGAGCAGGGGCAGACAGGATAGCCTTTTTTAGTTCTGATAGAGCTGATAGGTGTTCAGGCTCTAATTTTAGGGGTTTGGGGACTGAATCCCTTGTTAGTGTTATAAGGGGTTTAGTAATTTTCCCATAGCAAGGAATCCATTGTCTGCAAAACCCCGTTGCTCCCAGAATTGCTCTTAACTGTTTTTTAGTGGTAGGAGCACTCCATTTTTGAATATTCTCAATTCGCTTGGGAGAAATAGAATGGGCACCATTCTGTCAGAATGAACCCCAAATATTTTACTTTGGGAAGACACCACTGAACTTTATCCTTCGAGATCTTATGACCTCTTTTGTGCAATTCCAAAAGAAGGTGTTTACTATCTTCCTGACATGCTTCTGCATCTGCAGAAGCCAAGAGAAGGTAATCTATGTATTTTATTAATTTGCTGTTTTAAATTTTATATTATCTGTATCTTGTCTCAAAATTTGTGCAAATAAGCTCGGGCTCTCTACATAACCCTGGGGCAAACAACTCCACGAACATTGGGTGCCATTCCAGGTGAAAGCAAAAATATGCCTGGAGTTCTCATGTATGGGTATGGAAAAGAAGGCTGAGCACAAGTCTACTACTGTAAAGTTTGTAGCTGTGCTAGGAATAGAAAAAATAATAGTATTGATATTGGAAACTACAGAGTGTCTCTTTATAATGTGATTGTTCAATCTATAGAGTTGTTTGCCTTCGGGCCCCCTTTTCGGTTTTTTAATAGGCAGGATGGGCATGTTGTATTCAGATTTACAAGGGAAAATTATTCCTTGGTCAATTAATGAGTTTATTATTGGGGTAATACCCTCTGTCTATTGCCTCCTTGGAGAAAGGATACTGAGGAATGCAAGGAAATGGGCTGGATTTAGTTTTTATTTGCACAGGAACAGCTGATTTAAGTAAGCCTACATCAGTAGAAGATGTGGCCCAAAGAGACTCTGGTATATCTGTAGGTATTTCAAAGGTGGGAGGCTCTTTTGTCTTCTGACTCTCTGAGAGAAGTACAGGGAGTAAATTTAAGGATTCCTCCGGCACTTCTAAGGAGAGATAGCTACCTGGGGTGGACATTATTGTGGCTTGTAATTTGCATAGTAGATCTCTCCCCAGCAAGTTTGTGGGGGTTCCAGGCATTAAAAGAAAAGAATGTTCAACAGTTAGGGGTCCCATGCATAACATGCGAGGAGAAAGTTTTGGGACCTGTAACGGTTTTCTTGATACACCTACTACATTTAGGGAGCCAATAGAATCACACTTCCCATCTGGTTTGCTTACTAGAACTGACCTAGATGCTCCAGTGTCCAAAAGACAGCCATAGAATGAATTTCCTACCTTTAAAGTGACATGAGGTTCCTTAGTATTTGGGGGGAAATGTATATTATTGGTATTAAAATATCAGGGTCTAGAAAATCAAAGGTTTCATTCTTTGATTCCAAGGCCCTCACCCCCCCTTCACACCTTCATAAAGATGCTTGGGCAGTTTTTTGGGACCCTCCACGCTATTGGGGGTGTTCACCCTAAGTGTAGCATGGTCGAGCTCCATTTCTTATATATTGTTGTTGGGCATTGTGTTGGGTATTATCATTTTCCGCTTTTGGAGCACTGTCATTATTTTGATTGGCATTGTGGTTCTTATAGTTATTATTCCTAAAGTTGTCATTATTTCCATTTTTCTGTAGCCAGCTCCTACAGACTATCATTGCATGGCCTCTCTTCCCACAGAAAATGCATATTAAGAGGTATGTCAATGATTTATCTGTGGATTCCTGCAAAGGGGCCATGTTCTCTCCCTTATTTTTCAATTGTTCCTGTATCATTCTTTCAATTTCTTTTTTTAAGTCTGCCACTGACGTATTGTGTGTCTCAGGTTTTTTTGTATGACCCTTATAGACATAGGTTGCTACTTTCCTCAGTTCTTTGAGGTCCATAGACTCCCAGTTGGGACAGCTAGTTTCAAAGTAGTCTTTTACTACTGAACAACAATTTCTAATGAATTGCCTGCGTATATATTTAATGTCTCTTTCTCTGGTCAAATCAAGGTCCATATATGTATTTCCTATGTCAACAAGTCTGTCCATAAAATGGGAGGGGGTCTCATCAATTTCCTGTCAGGAGCGTTCAAATTTTTCCCATGTTTCAGGTCTATCAGAGCAATCTCTCATTTTTAATCTTTACACTAGTAAAATGACTAGGGTCTGAACTAGGATGGTGGCTGTGTGAGTGAAGGATCTGAGGTCCAAGCAAGTCACTTTCCTTCCCAGAGCCTCAGTTTCCTTATGCAAAATGAGAAGATCATGGCCTCCAAGGTCTCTTCAAATTCAAGGGCCTATCTTTCCATTTATATTAATTGCATGCATGTAAATAGTCAATTGTGAAAAATTTGTTAATGGCATAATTCACCAAACCAAGCCTCTCCTTAGAAAGTACATTTTAGGGGGAAGCTAGGTGCCTCAGTTGGTTGAAAGCCAGGTCCAGAGATGGGAGGTCCTGGGTTCAAATACAGACTCAGACACTTCCTTAGCTATTTGACCCTGGACAAGTCACTTAACCCCCATTGCCTAGCCTTTACCACTCTTCTGTCTTGGAACCAATATACAGTATTGATTCTAAGATGGAAGGTAACAGTTGAAAAAAAATTATGTTTTTAAAAATATGCCACCTTTTCTGGTGGTCAATTATAAAATGCAATCTTTTGATTTGTCTCACAGGATACCTATCAAACATTTTGGTGGGAAGTAAAATGGTATATAGACTATTCTTCCCTGGTAGAGCAATCAAAAAGTATTTATTAAGCAATTACCATGTATTAGGCACTGGGATACATTGCAGATGCAATGTTTTTATTAATTAGGGAAAATTTTTTTCCACCAAAAAAAAAAAAAAAGCGGAACATGACAAATTACAATACTTTTGCTAGCACATTAAAGAATAAATGATACTTTTATTTTCCATGTTTTTATTTTTTTATTTATTTTATTTCTTTTTTATTTCCATGTTTTTATTTTCCAATGTTTGCAGATGTTTCAATGTTTGATATGAACATATAGATTACATGTAGATACATGTATCACATGTAGCCTAAGAATTAAGAATTGCATCTAGATGTGCTCTTCTATTAAAATTTTAATCCTTTGACTTGCCTCACTTCCTCAAGATTGTGAATTTCTTTTAAAACCAGATATCTACTATTCCTTTCCAGTACTCTTCCTGACCTTATTTTCTTTTCTTTGAGCAAAATAAGAAGGCAAAACAAGCACTCTAGTGCAGCCTTTCCTTTCCTGGTGGATGTGGTCATTAAAATGAGTGAGGACCAGATTTGTAGACAGGAACATTATCATTAGGAGAGTGGGCCAATAAAAGAAAAAAAAGTACCAACCCTAGACAGAAGGGATGAGAATGGGAAGTGAAGGCTATAGCCACTGTGGAAATTTTAACTACTAACCATAGGGTGGCAGTATAGGATCCAAATGCTATCCAAATAAGGATGGGAAAAAAAAGGGGAAAGCAAGATGTTCCTTTGGTCAAATTGTGACTACATTTTGGATTGGAGTCCAAAGCTGTATCAGCTTGGGATGAACAGCCCAGCTCATTGAACCAAAACTATATTTTATAAATCAAGATTAGAAAAGTTATTGCTCAGAATAACTTGGTCTGTGATTTTGAAGATTCCTTTTTTGTCAATCATCATCATCATTCCACAGGCCTAAAAAATGAGCTGACAGCTTGCTAAAATTGTACCTGTCTTGTATTTATCACAACCCAGTGCTTAAAGCTCTATCCCTACTAATTATTTTCTAATGTCCATTAACAATATAAGGCAACTATATTTTTTCTTCCTCATTTTGCAGATGGGAAACTTTAGTCCTATCTTAACTCAAAAAAGTATTAAAGCCTTTTAATTTTTAAAGTTTAAAGACTTTTAATTCTGAGCTTTAAGATACATTTGCTAGGGTTAATGTGGTTTCTTTTCCTTGTTTTTTTTTTTTGTACAAAAAGAGGTTTTACTTTTCTGTGATCCTCCGCAAGTTCAAAATAAGGACAGCTATTGCCCAAATGGCAGAAGTCACGTCCAGAGTCACCATCTCTGAAAATGGTTCAGTGCTGCCGATTCTGGGAGCTTCAGCATGGTTGATGATAGAGTCAACAGTGTCATCTTCAAATATAACATTAACAATAATTTAGAGTATGACAACAGCTTTGCATTTTCAAAACACTTGCATGTATTTTTTAAAATCCTTACCCCAGTTTTAGAATGAATACTGCATATTCATTGCAAGGCAAAAGCGTGATAATGGCTAGGCAATGGAGGTTAAGTGACTTGCTTAGGGTCACACAGCTGGGAAGCATCTGAGGTCACATTTGAACCCAGGGCCTCCCTTCTCTAGACCTGGCTCTCTACCTGTAACAGTTAAAATTAGCTTCTCTGCTAAAGTATTATATTTTTAGAGGTTTACTAAAGATTAAGAAATAAAGAAAATACAAAATAAGAAAGCACTAGTGCCTAGGAGGGCCGAAAGGCCCATTCACTTACACTACATCTTGAGCATGTCTTTGGAAGCGGAAGCAGGAAGAGAGAGATCAGTAGGCTTTACAGCCAGTTTAAATAGAAATTTTGATCTCGCCCAGGTGGGGATCTCAGTGAGATTAGAGGGCATCTTGGGAGCTAGAGCAAGGACTTCTGGGGATTGAAGTCCAGGGTTCAAATCTCCATTTTTATATACCCACTGAGTCACCCAGCTGTCTAACACTTCCATGTATTTTGTCAGGATTGGTCCTCACAACATCCTCAGTGAGGTAGATAGCATAGTGTCAAGTACACTAGACTTGGCATCAAGAATCACCTGCCTTAAATATGCATTAATCTTATAACCGAGAGAGGGGGCAGCTGGGTAGCTCTGTGGATTGAGAGCCAGGCCTAGAGATGGGAGGTCCTAGGTTCAAATCTGGCCTCAGACACTTTCCAGCTATATGACCCTGGACAAGTCACTTGACCCCCATTGCCTAGCCCTTACCACTCTTCTGCTTTGGAGCCAATACACAGTATTGACATAAGGGTTAAAAAAACAAAAAACAAACAAACAAACAAACAAAAAACCAGATCAGGCAACGGAGAGTAATGCACTGGGCTCGCTTGAGGGGTTTCTCCTATGTCAAGCTGCTGCTGTTCAATTGTTCGGTTATCTGACTCTTCAGGCCCATGGATAATAGTGTGCCAGCCTCTTCCATCTCTACAATCCCTCCAAGTCTGCCCAAGGTTATGCTCAAGTTATAGTTGGTGCAATTAAGACATGTCTGGCCTGCAGGATTCAATTTTCTCCATTGAGCTCTCGGCCACCTCAGAACTTTCATCCAGGTCTTGGCTTGCCTTTTAGCTTAAATCAGCTCTGAAAGACTAGCTGGTGCTAAAGAGCACAGCATACAAACCCAGCCAGCTCTTTACAGAGCAGGAAGCTTCTGCTTTCCTTCTTCCATCAGCTTCTTTCGGTTATAAAGCTCTACTCCAATGAGCTTCCTGAATTAATTATACATCCTATCTATTTTAGTCAGCACTCCCAGCTGACTCATCCCCAAACTGACTCTCTTCTCTTTAAATTCTCTCTCTTTTTTTTTTAAGGGGGAAGGAGATGGCTGCCAGTCTTTACTCTGCTTTTGTCTCTGTTATCATTCTCTCTCTTCAGGCTTTCTTCAGTTCTCTGCTTCTCTTCTCCTCTCAGGCTTCCAGTATTTTGAATCAGGGACTCCTCATATGGAGAGACCCACCGATGGTCATAATCAGGTATCACTAGTAGATGGTGGACAGTTTTCCCATAATCCCCCAAACAGTTTTGGACATTTAGATTTTCCACTATAGTCTTCCAAACCTTGAAAGCAATCAAATGTAAATGAATTGATGGACAACCATGTGTTGCAATCAGCTTTATATTAATCATTGCTCTTGACCCTGAACATTTTTCTAAAGGACTATTTTTTCTCCCATCCTTATAACTGCTTGATGCTGCTTTTCTCACCAACTGTCATTTCCTATAACTCCTTGTCAGCAAATAAAATGTCCACATGTAATAGGAATAGTATTTTCCATCTCTATTTTGCATATACTTATACATGTACATGTTGGCTCCTCATATAGTGTAAGTACCTTGAGAGTATGGATTCTTTCATTTTTTGTCTTTGTATTCTTAATATCTAGCATCATGTCTGGCTTAGAGTTGGTGTCCAATTGTAGTTTGGGTGAAAGAATCCTAGAAAGCCAGTAGAAAGGAGTCAAAATAATTGGTAACTTCAGTAAAGAGACGCAGAGGAGGATAGTGGAAAGAGCCCTGGACCCAGCATCAAAGGAACAGAATTCATACTCTTTGTCCAATATTTCCTCCTTATGTAGCCTTGGGCAAGTTATTTAACCTCCCTGGGTTTCAGATTCCTACTCTGGAAAATGAAGGGGCTGGAGTGAATAGCTCCTTAGGTTCCTTCCAGCTCTAGATTGAAAATCCTGTAAAAGTAGCAGAATATAAAATAAATCACAAAAATCATCAGCTTTTCTGTGTATCATTAATAAAACCTAATAAGAAATAGATTGAGAAATAGCACTCAAATGGCTACAAAATACATAAAATGTCTGGGAATCAACCTACACAGATACCTACTCTTGAATATAAACACAAAACAATAGAAATAAAGGACATAAGTAATTACATATTTATTGCCCACATCAATATGATTAAATTATTACTACCTTAATTAAATTATGGGTTTAGGGGCCATGCTAACCAAATCACCAAAATGTTGCTTAAAAGTAGATAAAATAATAACAAACATCATCTGAAGGAACACAATTTCACTACTTCAGTAGATATGAAAAAAGTAGGAAAGAAGAGACAAAGTAATACTAGATCTCTCTATTATAAGGCATCATCAAAATTAATAAATATTGGTTTAAAAATACAAAAATTAATAATACAATTGAGTAAGTAAAATCCAGAAGCAATAGAATATAGTAAGCTATTATTACATAAATCTAAAGCTGTTACATGCTTATGTAAGGACCATTTAACATAAACTGCTGAGAACACTGGAAAAACAGTTGATAGTAATTAGGGTTAGACCAATATCCTCCATAATATATTATGATAAACTCCATATTTTTAAAAAATTGTAAGGGAACGAAAAGAGTTAGTTCACATAACAATGGCCAGAGTGAGAATTAATAATTCAATCAAGGATAGAGGCAATCATAGAGGATAAAAATGGATATTTTTAATATTATCATATTTAAAAGTTGTACGAACAAAATCAATGCAGCTAGCATTATGAGAGAATCAATTAATAGGGGGAAAATTTGCAGCAAATATTTCAGATAAAAGTATCTCTGATACCATATATATATAAGGAATTGATATAAATATATAAGTAGAGCCTATCCACAATAGATGAATGGTCAAAGGACACAAATAGCCAGCTTTTAAAATTAGAAATATTTTATGACATAATGCTTCAAATCACTAATGATCAAAGAGATCTACATTAAAGCAACCTTGAAGTATCACCATATGCCCTTCATATTACCAAAGATGATCAAAGATGAAAATTATTAACATTAGAGAACCTGTAGAAATATAGGCATACTTATGTACTGTTGGTTGAACAGGAAAATGGGTCCAATCATTTTTGGAAACAATTTGAAGTTATCCCCCCCCCCCACATCACTAAACTGTACCTATACTGTAACTCAGAAATATCATTACTAGGCATATAAACCAAGAAGGTAAAAAACATAGGGACAGTGAGGCTTTTTTCTGATTTAAAAAATATAGTATCCAAACACTTAGGATTTGCTTTTGACAAATGTGAATTTTAAAGACAGTGATGTGGATTATGTGAGTGGAGACCACTGATCTTGGCTCCTTATGTCACTATTTCCTAGCTCAAACACATTTGTGGCTAAGCCAGAGAGATTATGGGGAGTATTTAAGACCCTTTAACTATAAATGAAGTTATTACCTATAACTGAAAGCTCTGTCTGATCTTTGGTTCAGACCTAGGAGTTGAAAAAGGAGAGGCTTATCTTGAGAGCCCTCATCCTAGCATTTGCTATCTCTGTGTTTGATGAATATGACTAAAGAGCCTTCCTATCCCTGTTAGGATAGATTCTAGCCAATTTATACTGCCCCTATTCTCTACCTCATCTTAGCAAAGTAGAAACCTCACGCCAATGAGGATCATGCCCAGCAAACATCATGCCTGGAAGGGGGAAATCCAAGCAGAACAATGTGCTCAGTAGAACCAAAAACCTACTGAGAACTGCATAACATCACCAAATGATAACTTGCTATGAAAGGAAGGAAGGAAGGAAGGAAGGAAGGAAGGAAGGAAGGAAGGAAGGAAGGAAGGAAGGAAGGAAGGAAGGAAGGAAGGAAAGAAGGAAGGAAGGAAGGAAGGAAAGAAGGAAGGAAGGAAGGAAGGAAGGAAGGAGGAAATGGAGGGAGGAAATATTCCTACTATATTTCATTTAATGCTTATCAAAAAAAAAACCCATGTCTTCTGGGTTATTATAGAAAACATAGTCACATAGTCACATCCGTGGGGATTCATGAGCTATCATTTTGAGTGGATATGGCCCTATGGAGAACCTTGAACCTAGGATAGCTATTCTGAAAGCCCCATATGTGAGGATGAGATACTAATGGTGGTACTCAAAAATATACATAGTACCAGTTTTACTAAATCTCAGAGCTAGGAAGACCTGGTTGGAGTCCTGCCTGCTGTACTTCCTGCTGACTATGTTACTCTGGGGAAGTAATTTTTTTTCACTTTATTTATTTATTCATTCATTCATTCATATATCTATTTATTTATTTATAAAGTTCATTTATTTATTTAATTAATTTTGAATATTTTCCCATAGTTACATGAATCATGTTCTCCCCCCAGCCAATGAACAATTCCACTGGGTATTTACATGTGTCCTTGATCAGAACCTATTTCCATGTTGTTGATGTTTGCAAAATAATCTTTTTAAACGGAAACCCCTAATATCATATACCCATATAAACAAATGATAAATCATATGTTTTTCTTCTGCATTTCTGTTCCCACCATTCTTTCTCTGGATGTGGATAGCCTTCTTTCTCATAAATTCCTCTGGATTGTCCTGGGTCATTGCATTGTTGCTAACAGAAAAATCTGTTACATTCAATTGTGCCACAGTGTATCAGTCTCTGTGTACAGTGTTCTCCTGGTTCTGCTCCTCTTGCTCTGCATCAATTCCTGGAGGTCGTTCCACTTCCCATGGAATTCCTCCAGTTCATTATTCCTTTGGGCACAATAGTATTCCATCACCAACAGATAGCACAATTTGTTCAGCCATTCCCCAATTGAAGGGCATCCCCTCATTTTCCAATTTTTTGCCACCACAAAGAGCGCAGCTATGAATATTCTTGTACAAGTCTTTTTCCTTATTATCTCTTTGGGGGTACAAACCCAGCAGGGCTATGGCTGGATCAAAGGGCAGACAGTCTTTTATCGCCCTTTGGGCATAGTTCTAAATTGCCTTCCAGAATGGTTGGATCAATTCACAACTTGGGGAAATCATTTAACTTCTCAATATTTGAGGCTATGAGTTGTAGATAAAATGCTGACCTACATGATAAAGGGAATTTCTCCCTTTAGGAGTTCTCTGTATCAATGAAATCCCAAGTCCAAACCCTATCCCTGATTTTTAATGGGAAGATAGGTATCAATTGAGAAATGATTTAATAAATTAATTATTAACTCAAATTATAGCTACCAATTTTACTTATGGTGAGACAGTTTCACATTAAGTAATTGTGTAACAAAATATTATTACTCTATTAAAAATGACAAATATGAAGACATCAAAGAAATTTTGGAAGAGTGAAAAAAGGAAAAGTTGAAGAACAATGATCACAATAATATAAAGTAAACTACATTAAGGGCAGCTAGGTGGTGTAGTAGATAGATAGGGCTTGAAACTGGGAGGATTTATCTTCATGAATTCAAGTCCAGCCTCAGACACTCATTAGTTGTGTGACCTTGGGAAAATCACTTAATCCTGTTTGCCTCAATTTCTTCATCTGTAAAATGTGCTGGAGAAGAAAATGACAATCCACTCTAGTGCCTTTGCCAAGAAATCTCTAAATGGGATCATGAAGAGTAGGACTGAGTTGAGTCTGAAATGACTCAACAACAACAAACTACATACTTAAAAGACTTCACAATTCTAATCAATGCAATGTCCAATCATTATGACTTGAGAGGACCTCATGATAAAGCATACCTTCTGCTTTTTATCGGGGATGACAGATAACAGAATGAAGCATTTATTTTCAGACATCAACAATGTCTGATTTATTTGACTGTACTTATTTGTTATAAGAGGGTTTTCTGGTGGAGAGGAGGAGTCATGAAGAAATTATTTTGGTTTTTAAAAAGTGTTAATAAAATATTAAAAAAAAAAGAAAATGAATAGTTAAAATCAGTTTGTCAAATAAGGTTTCCTGAAGGCAAGTTTAGAATAAGGTTTAAAAGGAAGGAAAGGACAGAGATTACCAAAGAGAAGGAGAAAGACTTTTCAGGAGGGGCCAATTTTAGATGAAAAAGCACAGAGTAGATATGATGAAGTTATGTTCTTTGAGGGTGCTGGGAGATAGGGAGAGACTGACAGCGAGGTGTGTCAGATGATAATGGGCCATCAAACAAGAGAAGTTTAAATTTCATCCTGAAAGCAAATGAAAGGCAATGTATGATCTTGAGTCTGATGCCTCAGATGACTCTTAGTGATGGGTTAGGGACATAGGAGAGGTTGTTAGATTACCTTCACACACTGGCTGCCCTGCCAGATGACGTTGTAGCTGAATTAACATGGGCTACTGGAGACTCCGTGCCATTTCCCTCTTCTGTTGTGGTTACTGAAGTGAGCTCTTGTGGGGGAGAATAGAGGCCACCTTCTGAATGTTTATAAACTAAAAGAAAAATTACACATGTATTTCAGTTATATTTTTGGCCATGTATTTCTTTTTTTGCCTTCCTGCGCATAGATTTAGAGTTAGAAGAGAGTTTAAAGTTTATCTAGTGACAATATTCTAGGCTGGTCTTCAAATTTTACAGACAAGAATATTGAGGGGAAATGACACAAGGTGACAAGTAGAAGAGATGGAATTTGACTACACTTATTAAATCAAGTCATCTTTCCTCCTGTACCATGTTTTCTTCCTTCAGACATTAGAATGGGGAAAAGCCTATGAAGCCATCTAGTCTTTCCTTATTTGATCTGTAAGGTGGCTTCTTCCCAGTTGATATTCTTCAATGAACCGCCCTCAAAAAAACAATAGAATGCCATAGCTGAAAGAGACTTTAGAGATGGCCTCGTTCAACATTCTCATTTCACACACTTGAAGTGTAAGCATCACACAGGAGAAGCAACTTGGCCAAAAATGACACAGATACAAGAACATCAAGCCTTTTGACTCTTCTTTTGACAGTCTAGTGCTATTTCCAGAAGATCCTCATAGTCTCTTCTTTGGGGATTTGGATATTGAATATTTGTTTTTATGGTTAAAAATAGCAAATAATTCTATTTCCAAATTTTCTTTGGTTGATATTACTTCATTACTGTCCCTAAAAATCTTCATAATCACTTCTAACTAGATATTGTCCAAGAAATGCATCTATTTCCTACTTGGAAGGCCTTGAAGAAATAGGGGTGGAAAAGAGCTTAGTGTTAGTCTATGGTCTGGATCAGTTCTCTAAATGTAAAATAAAGCAGAATATAAAGGATTGAGGGGAATGGGCCTTCAATTCTAACTTCACCTTCAGCTGTTGTTAAGAAAAGCTCCATTGTGGGGTGTCCCTTGATTGGGGAATGGCTGAACAAATTGTGGTATGTGATGGTGATGGAATATTATTGTGCTATAAGGAATGATGAACTGCTTGACTTCTATATGACCTGGAAAGACCTCCATGAACTGATGCAGAGCAAAATGAGCAGAACCAGGAGAACATTGTACACAGAAACTGAAACATTGTGGGATGATCAAATATAATCAACTTTCCTACTAATAGCAATGCAATGATCCAGGACAATCCAGAGGGACTTATGAGAAAGGATGCTATCCACAGCTATTGGTATTTTGATTCTGATTTTGAAAAAAAATTTTTTTCTTTCTCTCAAAAGTTTAACTTTCTTCCATTTTTTCTTCATATATATACATATATGCATGTGTGTATGTGTGTGTGTATTTGTTTTGTTTTGTTTTTGTTGTTTTTCAATTCTTTTAATAATTGACTCATACATCCCCATAACTCAACACTGCATCCTGAGCTGAACTGGATGTTTTTTAACACCCACTTCAGAGGGGGATTGTATTTTTATAAAAAAAAACCCCAAGATTTTGAAATATTTTGTTCAAGAAAGATCTTCAAGGAAGAAGTTTGCTAATTCCTAAATCCAGAGAATGAACTGTTGTAGAAAGATGCCAGAAAACCTACACTACATCAAGATCCAGAATGAACTTTGGGAGTGGTTGATTGAACTAAAGTTTGATTGAACATTTATTGTAAATGTACACTTTTATGCCAAAGGGGACTTCCCCTAATTTGGCTTTTTGTCAGTGTGCCTAGCAAAACATTGGTTTTGCTTTCTCTCTTTTTTACTCCTCCCTAAGTATTGTAATTTCATAGCTGGGATGTTTACAAAACCCATCAGAGAGACTAGTCTTCCTTGGGCTTCAGGGAGTTTTGTGAATCTTAAAACTATTCCACCCTAATCAGAATGTACTTTAGAAGATCTGATTTAGCTATTTCCTAATCAATAACAATAGAGGTACTTGGACTAACAGAATCAGGTCTTGGGAATCCTACATTTCTCCATCCTCCTTAGTTTAACAAGATTAGGAAGGTCTGCACCAAACTCAAGATTTAATTATCTGAGGAAATGGCCTTCAACAGACATGTGCAGAAAAAGTGGACAGACCCCTGGGCTGTCCTAAGTCAAGCTAAGCTATCATTGGTACAGATGAGATGCAGGAAAGTGACGTAAAACCATCTATATAAGACACGTCACTTCCTCTCTCTTCTCTCTTTCCCTGGAGAGGCAACTCTGGTTGGCAGCATGCTAGGTATTCCGACATCTTGGAGTGGTGGCAGTTATTTGTCTGGGTTTGGATGAGTTTTGCCCTTGAGCTGATTCAGGTTCAGGCATCTTAGCTGAGCCCCTTTGGAGGTCAGGCTGATTCCTCCTTCACACTCAAAATCTTACTTTCTAGATCTCCTAATCTTTCTGCCCTGTACTCGTCCCTTCCTTCTTCCTTCTTCTTAATCTCCTCCACTATATCAATTAAATCACCATAAGATTTTTCCATCTGACTTGGGTGTTTCATTAGGGTTTTATAAGTAAAATCCTTGGTGACCAAAATAATTATTACATTCAGTCTCAACCATGATTTTAACTTTTACAGAAAGAACTATGGGAGTAGAAACACAAAATGAAAACATATGATTTATCACTTGTTTATGGGGATATAGGATTTGGGGTTTTGATTTTTAAAAGATTACTCTATTACAAAAATGAATAATATAGAAAAAGGTATCAAGTGATAACACATGTAGAACCCAGTAGAATTGCTTCTCAGCTCTGGGAGTGGGGAGGGAAGAAGGAGGGAGAGAACATGAGTCATGGAAACATGGACAAATATTTAAAAATAAAGAAAATTAAAAAGAAAAAGAAAGCTCCATTATAGTCTGCAAGGTCCCAGGCATAATGGGAGCTAAATTTATTCACATTAGTGTCCAAAAATCAAATGGGCCTAGGAGAGTTCTCATGAGAGGTTAGGTGGGCTAGAGAAGAAGATAGATGAGAACAGAGAGACTTTAATTCACATGAGAAGAAGTAGTGCCAAGCCTATAGACTCATTCTCCAAAAAGTGATTAAATACTTCCAATGGGGAAGAGGCCTCCCACCAGCTTCTATTAAGCAGGGTATCAGTAGGTGTTAGGAGAAGCTCAGCAGAGAAGTAGCACCATAGTAAATCCCAGGAGGAACAGGAGACCAGTGCAGGAAATGACAGATCAGGAAGAAATCTAGCAGATGACAACAGAGGTTTTTTAGGGAAGAAATCAATGACTGTTTCCAAGTTAGTGATGTTCCAGATGGGACACAACTCTGGGAATGAGAATCATCCAGGCTTGAAGTCTACCCTTTTCTATTAGTACCATGACTGTAGAATAGTATGTGTGGGGTTTGGGGAAGTGGGGAGGTATTTCCCTAGTTATTTCCTTTTTAACCTGCTCAACCAAATGCTTTCATTTGGAATGACTATGTCTTTGGGAGGGGGGTTGTGAGTCATCGTTTGGATATATGTAGACCCAAAGAGTACCTTGAATCTTGGTCTACTTTTCAAGGAGTCATAGTGAAAGGAAGCCTGGGTTACACAAAATCTATATTTTAATTTACAAAATAAAAAAATCATAAATTTATCACTTTTTTCTTCATCATTATTTATCTAGGGATGAAAATAATAAAAAATTTCATTCATATTTTTCTCTTCCTTTAGCATTTGCAGGAGTGGAGGTGAAGGTTTTAGGCCTGTGATTTCATCAATGAAGAAAACACATTTATTTATACCTGGAGGTTAAATAGATTTATCCACTACTATACCATGCTACCTTTTCCTTAATTTACATTTCAACAAAAATCTGCTCCCCTAAGCTCTACACTCCAATATTTGCATAGACCAAATCTAGGAGTGGAATTTTAATTAGTATCACAAAAGTTTTCTAAACAAAACAAAACAAACAACAGCAGCTCCCAAGGTCTTAGATAGGATTTAAAAAAATTTTTTAAGCAAAAGAGCTTTTTGGTCATCAAAAGGAGAAAGCTACAGTTTCCACAGTACAGACCAAGTTCATGGTATTGTGAATCAGATAGTACTTACAACATTGGTATACTAGAAGAATCATGGCTATTAAGAAAAAGATGCTCGGCAGTGTAGCGGCAATGATGAGTGCTCCGCTCCAAGAGTCTGGTCCTTTAGCTGTGGGGAGGGCAAGGAATAATATGTGTGAGCCACGAAGCACAACAGCATCTCCCTATCCTTTATTCTCTCATAGGTGATAGGAAAGGCTATTCTCCACTTGGCCCAAACTACTATCCAATGTTGAACAATTGGAATTTTCATTACATAACTTTTTAGTGAAATACCATTTTGATCTAAAAATAAAAGAGATCTCAAATTCAATAGTCAACAACAATAGCTAACATAATAGCTATTCACTGTAACAACAATGGTGAATAATAGCATATTTAGGACAATCAGATTTACAAAGTACTTTACATGAATTGGATAATGCTATTATCTCCATTCATAGATAAAGAAACTGAGGCCACAGAAGGTCCTCTGTCACAAGGTCACACAGCTAGTAAGTGTCTGAGGTAGGATTTGAACTCAAGAGTTTCTTATTGCAAGTCCAGGCCATTCCCTCCACCAAGTCACTTTAATGGCCTAATTCAGTTTGCTTCAATCAACAAACACAAGAAGAGCCCGTTATGTGCCAGACAAATGAAAAAGTCTCTTTTGTCAAGGAAGTTACATTCTGCTGGGGTGAAGGGGAACAACATATACACAAACATATACGAAATCAGTACAATGTAATTTCAGGGGACAGGAAAAGTCAATGAGGGAAATTAGGCCAACCTTGACCCCTGAAATGAGATTTTGTTTTTGAAAGAAAAAAATATATTGGCATACACTGAAACATGTGAGTCTTTATCCAGAGTTCTCACTTGTAACGAGTTATGTCCCCATCAGAGCACTGTTTCTCTTTATTACTTTAATGCTATTTAGTTGCTGCTTTTTAAACACTTACTTTCGGGTTTAGAATCAATACTAAGTATCAGTCCCAAGGCAGAAGAGTGGTAAGGGCTGGGCAATGGGGGTCAAGTGACTAGCCCAGGGTCACACAGCTGGGAAGTGTCTGAGGCCAGATTTGAACCCAGGATCTTGCATCTCCAAACCTAGCTCTTTACTGAGTTACCTAGCTAGTCCCAATGCTATTTTTTAATCCCTTCCCTTCCCTCTTGGAGTCAATACTGTGTATTGGCTCCAAGGCAGAAGAGTGGTAAGGGCTAGGCAATGGGGGTCAAGTGACTTGCCCAGGGTCACACAGCTGGGAAGTGTCTGAGGCTAGATTTGAACCCAAGACCTCCCATCTCTAGGCCCGACTCTCAATCCACTGAGCCACCCAGCTGCCCCCATCCCAATGCTATTTTGTTATTAATAGTGGCCCCCAAAGTACAAGAGTAGTGATGCTGGTAGCTTGGATAAGCCCAAGAAAAGTGCCTAGGTGTGTTCATATGAGAAATACTTATTAAATAATGGGGTTCACTATTCCACATAATTTTCAACTTAGCTGAAGAGTCTTGAAACATACCAGCTGTCTAAAATGAGGTCCTACCGGCCCTATTAATATACATGTTGTCTCCCCTGATAGAATGTAAATTCCTGGAGGGCTGGGACTGTTTTCACCTTTGCCTTTTTATCTCCAGCATCCAGCAATGCCTGGCACAAAGGGATTTAATAATTTCTTTTGGATTCATTGATTGAAATAAGGACTGATGAACCAACAGCAGAACTGATAAGCTGATAAATGTTTAACATTTGTTGCAAGCTGTTCCCTAAAGAAGTGGAAATGGGTGAACTGTGGATAAACTGAGGCTTCCCTATCACCTCCTCTTCTCCCCCCGTCTGGGCTAGGGTTACTTAGTCAGTCAAGAGCTGAGGAAGGACTTAAGTTACTGCTTCCAGTAGCATCCTATGTCTAGTGACAGTGAGATTGAGGATTTAGAGTATAATTAAAGAATTTTATTTTATTTTTTAAGGCAATGGGGGTTAAGTGACTTGCTCAGGGACACAGAGCTAGGAAGTATCTGAGGCCAGATTTGAACCTAAGACTCCCATCTCTGGGTCTGGCTCTCAATCCACCAAGCCACCCAGCTGCTCCCAAAGAATTTTATTTTACATATTTTTCTGCCTTTCCTTTTTCTCATTGCCAATCAGGTATTCCTGAATTCATGGGCATTGAGTTCACATAAAACAAGGTAGTACAGTAATAAAGCTGAACAGGTAGGTTGTGGCCAGGTTGTGAAGGCCTTTAAATGCCCATCAGGAGAGTTTATATTTGGTCCTACAGGTCAATGGATCATAAATTCAGAGCTAAAAAGGATGGCAGCAGTTATCTAGTACTTGCCCCTGATTTTATTTACTTATTTATAACCCTTCCCTTTTGTCTTAGAATTGGTATCATTTCTAAGGCAGAAGAGTAGTAAGGCCTAGGTAAGTTGGGATTATGTGACTTAGCCAGGGTCACACAGCCAGGAAGTTTCTGGGGTCAGATTTGAACTCAGGTCTTTCCAACTCCATATTGTCTGGTGCTCTATCCACTGTGCTATCTAGCCACCCCTAAACCCCTGATTTTCCACATGAGGAAATTATAGGCCCAGGTGATTTGCCCAAGATCACACATTAAGTACAATAGGGAGTACAACAGTGATATGGTCAGAATTGTGCTTTAAGAAAATCAGTTTGGGAACTATGTGGATGAATTTGAAACAGATGGAGAAAACAGGAAGACTCATGAGAAGATTACTAGTGCAGAAGTGAAGTGAGCAGAACCAGAAGAACATCATACATAATGACAGCAATATTTTTTAATAAACAACTGTGATAACCTAGTTATTCTCAGCAATGTAATCCAAAACAATCCCAGACAGCCGTGATGGAAAATGCCCTCTAACCCTCTAGAAAGAATTGATGGAGTCTGAATGCAGAATGAAACATACTATATTCTTTCCTTCCTTCCTTCCTTCCTTCCTTCCTTCCTTCCTTCCTTCCTTCCTTCCTTCCTTCCTTCCTTCCTTCCTTCCTTCCTTCCTTCCTTCCTTCCTTCCTTCCTTCCTTCCTTCCTTCCTTCCTTCCTTCCTTCCTTCCTTCCTTTCTCTCTCTCTCTCTCTCTCTCTCTCTCTCTCTCTTTCTTTCTTTCTTTCTTTCTTTCTTTCTTTCTTTCTTTCTTTCTTTCTTTCTTTCTTTCTTTCTTTCTTTCTTTCTTTCTTTCTTTCTTTCTTTCTTTCTTTCTTTCTTTCTTTCTTTCTTTCTTTCTTTCTTTCTTTCTTTCTTTCTTTCTTTCTTTCTTTCTTTCTTTCTTTCTTCCTTTCTTTCTTCCTTTCTCTCTCTCTCTCTCTCTCTCTCTCTCTTTCTTTCTTTCTTTCTTTCTTTCTTTCTTTCTTTCTTTCTTTCTTTCTTTCTTTCTTTCTTTCTTCTTTCTTTCTTTCTTTCTTTCTTTCTTTCTTTCTTTCTTTCTTTCTTTCTTTCTTTCTTTCTTTTTCATTAGCATAGAGATGATAATTGAACATATGTAAGCTCAGTGATGAGGTCATCAAGAGAAAGAGGGCCAAGATAGAGCCTTGGGGACACTCATAGTTAGGGGGTATGTTCTGGATTATGATCCAGCAAAGGAGACTGAAGGGTGGTCAGGCAGGTAAGAGGAGAATCATAGAACATCACAAAAAACAAGGGACAGAGAGTATTTTAGAGGAGATGGTGGTCAACAGTGTCAAATGCCACAGAAAGGTTAAGAATAAGGGCTAAAATAGGCCATCAAGTTTGCTAAGTAAGAGATCACTGGTGACTTTTGAAAGTGTAGTTTCTGTAAAATGATGCGCTAGATTACAGAGGGTTTAAAAGAGAATGAGAAGAGAACAAAATGAACGAATATAGCTAGGCTTCCAAGGAATTTATCTGAATATAGGATGATCTATACCAACATTATTGTTAACTTAAAAGATTCAAGCTCTGGAGCTGGAAGTGGTCATCTAGTTCAGTTCCAGCCTTTTACAGGAGAGGAAAGAGATTAAGTGACTTGCCTAATGTAACGCATAGAAAAAGTGATAGGAAAAAAGATTTGAATTCAGGTCCTGTGACTCAAAATTTAGCCAGTTTTCTCCTGTACCATGCAGCTATGTCCCGCACAAATGGATTGACCTTAGACGAGGCCAGAATGAGTTATCTGAAGGGGAAGTACCTGTTGCCCATTTGGGCAAAATTTCTGGAGCAGGTTATGTGAGAAGGAACTGAGAAATGCTTCCTCACCTAGGCCGAGCCAAATGTAGCTATCTTTTAAAATAGAACCATTACAGAATCATCAGGGGTCAGAGATTCCTTTACCAATTTTGGCAGATGATCCAGAATCTGCTACTATCTATTGCATAGGTTGCCCTAGATAGTGGTAGACTGTCCAGTTAGCAATTGAGGTCGCCTAACTTCTGGCCTGAGTTTTTGACTTTCATCTTAATTTCAAGAATGTTATCGTCTTTATCCTCCCTCTACTAGCTGTTGGTACGGTTTCAGTTCTCAGAAAAGCTCAGGGAGGAATGAAGTTTATATCATGAACTTTGGGTTGAGAACAAAGAATCAACTTGTTTTATGTCTTGGATCCCTCTGGATCTATGGAATCCTTCTCAGACTAATGTTTTTTTTTTTTCTAAACCCTTACCTGCCATCTTAGAATCAATACTGTTTATTGGTTCCAAGGCAGAAGAGTGGTAAGGGCTAGGCAATGGGGGTCAAGTGACTTGCCCAAGGTCACACAGCTAGCAAGTATCTGAGGTCATATTTGAACCCAGGACCTTTCATTTCTGGATTGATTCTCAATCCACTGAGCCACCCAGCTGCTTCCTAATGTTTTACATAAAATAAAATACACATGATTACAAAGGAAATCAATTATATTGAAAGAAATATAACTTTTTTCCATCAAAGTTCAAGGACCCCTGAAATCTACCTCAGATTAAGAACCAGTTGGTTAGACAGTGTGACCTTGCCTAATCAGCATTGCTGAGCAGTGCGAGAGAAAAATTTAATGCTCAATGCTGATGCATCTTTGCTGCTTTCTCCAAGAAGGACATTTCCAGAAAATGAGAGCAGATATTCAGTACTGTTTTCATCTGTAACCTAGTTGAAATGCTTTTGGGATAGTGTAAGTTCATGGCAAGCATTGCCCAAGCTCTCATGCCTGTTTTTTCCCCCTTTTATAGGGGGAACCCCAAATGCTAAATCCGAAACCAAAACCGTCATTTGACTTATATGGAAATATAAGGTCACTAGGATTTTAATAACTGTAAGTTAGTAGTTCCTCCTTTTAATCAGCTGCTTATTTTTTTGTTTGTTTTTTAAAACTCATACCTTTTGTCTTAGAATCAGTAGGAAGTATTTGTTCCAAGGCAGAAAATACAGGAAGAGCTAGGCAAAGGAGGTTAAGTGACTTGCCCAGGGTCATCCAGCTAGGAAGTGTCTTAGACCACATTTGAACCCAGGACGTCCCATCTCCAGGCCAGGCTCTCTATCCACTGAGCAACCTAGCTGTCCTTGTGCTACTTTTTTTTTTTTTTGGTAAAGTGAGAGGTATGACTGGGCTGTGGATTTCAGATATAAAGAAAGGAAGCTGGAACATCAATGGATCTATGGAAATAATCATTGCTTTATGTCTGCCAGCAATTGGCTGACAGATGGAACTAGAAGCTTTTTGTTTTTGCTTTTTAAGTTCAAGCCTTAGTACCCCTCAGTCTCTATAGCATTCCTATGCAATAATGGTTTTTACCGGCTTAATTTGGTGAAGCAGGGTAAAATGGAAAGAGCCAGAGGGTAGGAGGTCCAGTAAGTCAGTCAGTGTCAAAGTCAGCTCTAGACTCCCGGGTCCTAACTCTCTGGATCTTCTCTTTTTTGATCACGTGTATATCTCGTTTGTACAGAGCATATTGTATCCTATCTGTGTTATTAGACTCTTAGCTCCTCCAGAGCAGGGACTGTCCATTCTCTTTCCTTGGATTCTCAGCCCTTGGAACAGGGCCTGGAGCATGACAGCCACTTCAGAAATGCTTGTTGTCTGCATTTGATTAATTTGCAACAGGATGAGATTGGATTTGGTGATCTGTAAGGTCACTTTTGGGGCCATAGTGGTTAGAGGGCTGGCTTTGGAGTCAGGAAGTCCTGAATTCAAATTCACCACAGACACTCACTAATTCTGTGACCCTGGGAGAGTCACTTGATATTGTTTGCCTCTGTTTTATTGCCTATAAAATGAGCTAGAGAGGCAAATCACTTCAGTATTTTTGTCAAGAAAACTCCAAATGGGATTATGAAGAGTGGGACATGACTGAAAAAAACCATTTTTAGTTGTGATAGTCCCTGGCTCTATGTATTCATGAAAAAATGATGTAGTGGGGACAGCTAGGTGGCTCAATGGATTGAGAGTTAGGTCTAGAGACAGGAGGTCCTGGTTCAAATATGGCTTCAAACACTTCCTAGATGTGTGACCCTGAGAAAGTCACTTAACTTGGAAATGAGACTTGATATTAATTCTAAGAGGAAAGGGAAAGAAAGAAAGGAATAAAGAAAGAAAGAAAGAAAGAAAGAAAGAAAGAAAGAAAGAAAGAAAGGAAGAAGGAAGGAAGGAAGAAGAAAGAAAGAAAGAAAGAAAGAAAGAAAGAAAGAAAGGAATAAAAGAAGAAGAAAGAAAGAAAGAAAGAAAGAAAGAAAGAAAGAAAGAAAGAAAGAAGGAAGGAAGAAAAGAAAGGAAGAAAGAAGAAAGAAAGAAAGAGAAGAAAGAAAGAAAGAAAGAAAGAAAGAAAGAAAGAAAGAAAGAAAGAAAAGAAAGAAAGAAAGAAAGAAAGAAAGAAGAAAGAAAGAAAGAAAGAAAGAAAGGAAAGAAAGAAAGAAAGAAAGAAGAAAGAAAGAAGGAAGGAAGAAAGAAAGGAAGGAAGGAAGGAAGGAAGGAAGAAAGGAAGGAAGGAAGGAAGGAAGAAGGAAGGAAGGAAGGAAGGAAGGAAGGAAGGAAGGAAGAAAGAAAGGAAGGAAGAAAGGAAGGAAGGAAGGAAGGAAGGAAGGAAGGAAGAAAGAAAGGAAGAAAGAAAGAAAGGAAGAAAGAAAGAAAGGAAAGAAGGAAAAAAGAAGGAAGGAAGGAAGAAAGGAAGAAGGAAAGAAAGGAAGGAAGGAAGGAAGAAAGAAGAGAAAAAAGAAGGGAGGGAGGGAGAAGGATGAAAGAAAAAAGAAAGGAAGAAAGAAAAGAAAGAAAGAAAGAAAGAAAGAAAGAAAGAAAGAAAGAAAGAAAGAAAGAAAGAAAGAAAAGAAAGAAAGAAGAAAGAAAGAAAGAAGAAAGAAAGAAAGAAAGAAAGAAAGAAAGAAAGAAAGAAAGGAAGGAAGGAAGGAAGGAAGGAAGAAAGAAAGAAAGGAAGGAAGGAAGGAAGGAAGGAAGGAAGGAAGGAAGGAAGGAAGGAAGGGAAGGAAGGAAGAAAGAAAGGAAGGAAGGAAGGAAGAAAGAAAGAAAGGAAGAAAGAAAGAAAGGAAGAAAGAAAGAAAGGAAGAAAGAAAGAAAGGAAGAAGGAAAGAAAGGAAGGAAGGAAGGAAGAAAGGAAGAAGGAAAGAAAGGAAGGAAGGAAGGAAGAAAGGAAGAGAAAAAAGAAGGGAGGGAGGGAGGAAGGATGAAAGAAAAAAGAAAGGAAGAAAGAAAGAGAAAAAAGAAAAAGAAAAACTATAGTAGGGTTAAAATAGCAAACCCAGTTAGCATTTTACACAGCACCTTTAAGGCTTGCAATATGCTTTACAACTGTTCTCTCATTTGATTCTCCTAACAACTTCAGGAGCGAGGTGATCCTATTATCTCCATACTTTAGAGGGGGAAATTGCGCTTAAACGCCTTGCCTACGGTAGTAGAGTTGGTTTCCTAAGCTGGATTTGTCTGTCTTCCTGACTTTAGAGCCAGTGCTCAGCCATTGTACATTTACTTACCTTATTAGACTACGAGACACAAGAACTCGATCTGAGGCTTGCCTTGGTCCCCAGACCATGTGCCTGTGGACACATGACCCGGCCTTTTTGGACCTCAGATCCTCACCTTGAAAACAAGGATAAGGATCACCAGCACTGTTTGTCTCAAGGAGGCAAGTTGGTAAGGAAATGCTTTATAAATTGCAAAGCAGTTCACAATGCCAGACTCTCAGCTGGTTACAGTGATGCTGCTGCTGCCCAGAAAATCCCCCCCTCCCCCCCTCGACTCTTCACACAAACTCCACTAAACTAGCTGTGCAAGAAAATCTGAGTCATAACTTTTAGTCACATTCAGGAAACTTTTAGACTCAAAACAAGAGAATTCAGCCCTATCACCCAGACTCACTTTGCTCTCCAGTTGGGACTCTCAGTGACTCTGACCTTCATGATTAAATTCATTAGAAAATTTTCTCTTATTTTGTTTTAGGAATTTGGCAGCTCTGAATTTTATGCATAATCTGGAAGTTGCTTTTACAAACAAATCCTCTAATATAAATAAATTCTCTCATGCATTGCTTATTTCTTTTAAAAGTGGAGTGGAACTATCATCCTTTTTCCTGTTCTACTTCATATTCGGAAATTTAATCATTTTTCTTATTTGGCATTTGTCAAATTCAGAATTTTAAAAATTTAATTAATTAAATTTATTTTTCTTTTTTGGCATTTGGTCTAATTCATAATTTAAAAATTTAAATTTGTTTTAATTATTCTTTATGGGCATTTGTCTAATTCAGCATTTCAAAAATTTAACTTATTTTTCTTTTTTGGTTTTTGTCAAATTCCTAATTTAAAATTTATCTTTCTTTTTCTTTTTCCACTTGTCAAGTTCAGAATTTTAAAATTTGAATTTCTTTTTCAGTATGAGAAAACATACTGCTACTAGAATCTGATAAGCACAAATATGCTATGAAAAATAAGCCAATGCTGTTAATAATATTGCATTTGTCATACAGTGTTATATTTTTTCCTTCTAAAAAGTTTTGACAATTGCATGAAAAATTGTCATAATTTTTTCAAAGTAATTTGATTATGGCATCCCATTTCTTCATCATAAAAATTCTGTCAGGGCATTAGAATGTTGCTCCCTTTTTACAGATAAAGAAACCAGGCCAGGGAGAGATGATATGAGCTGTCCCAAAGCCCACAGCAAGTTACAAGTGGAAGTGGGATTAAAGCATACAATTCCTGACTTGATATCCTTTGACATCCTGACAAATGGAATATTATAGTACTGTAAGAAATGTCAAATGGGAAGAACTCACAGAAGTAGATGAGGATTTAGATGACCTGATGGCAAGCGAGTTAAGCAGAAACAGGAAAACAACCACAAAGGAAACAACAAAAACTGTAAATGAAAGACAATAAACCCAAGCTGAAAGTTGGGTGATTAAAAGGACCAAACATGACCCCCTAGAAGAGCTGGAAAAATACACTGGCCTCTTTTGATCACAGAGGTGTGGATATTGAATATACTGTCCTTTGGCTGATCTGTTCCCTCCCACTCTCCCCCTGGATTTCTTTTAAAATCTTTGTTACAAGTCATGGTTCACTGGGTAGTGGAGGGGGAGGAATGCATCAGAAAATGCCTTTTCTACCTTTCCAGTCTTATACCTTACTCTCTTCCACCTACTCGATGATACAGTGATATCAACTTCCTTGCTCTTTTTTTGTTTTTTCTTAAAATTTACTTTCGATCTTAGTATAAATTGCAAGGCAGAAGAACACCAAGGATTAGGAAATCAGAGTTAAGTGACTCCCCAGAGTCGCACAGCTAGGAAGTGTCTGACACTAGATTTAAACCCAGGACTTCCTGTCTCCAAGCTCTATTCACCTAGCTGCCCCTAGCTCCCTTTCTGTTCTTCGAACATGACACTCCATCTTTCAACTCTGAACATTTTTACTGACTGTCCACCATGCTTGGAAATCTTTCCCTCCCCATCTCTACCTTCCCTGGCTTTCTTCAAATCTCAAAATTCCACAGTGAAGAAGCTTTCCCAGTTCTTTTGTTTTTAAACCCTTACCTTTTGTCTTAGTATCAACACTGTGTATTGGTTCCAAGACAGAAGAGTAGTAAAGGCTAGGCAATGGGGGTCAAGTGACTTGCCCAGGATCACACAGCTAGGAAGAATTTGAGGCCAAATTTGAACCCAGGAATCCCCTATCTCTAGGCCTGACTCTCCATCCACTGAGCCACCTGCTGTCCCCATTGCTCCTCAGTTCTCCTTAGCTCTTTCCCTCTGAGATGGTCGCCATTTTGTCTTTCCCCAATTAGATTGAGCTTCCTGGGAGCACAGATTGCCTTTACCTATTTTTTTTTAGTACAGAGCCTCACACATAGAAAGTACTTAATAAAATGCTTATTGACTTCACTTGTAATAAATGTGATATAAAAACCAAAGGTACAACTATTTAAAAAGATAATTTTTAAAGATAATTAAGGATTTTAATTTGTCGGGCTTGGGTTAAACAAGTTTTCTGAAATGAGTACTTACGTAAGGTGACATTTGCTGATACACGAGAATCCCATAATCGATTGAGCATATAAAAGGGAATTGTTGTTTGATTGATATGCAGTTCACTTTGAATATCATACAACTTAGTGACTGGATCTTGGAAAATGCTGGTGTTGACAGAAGTTAGTACTTTCCCATTATTCACCCAGGAGAGCTTAGGCTGTGGATAACCTTGCCTAGATGAACAAGTCATCCTCCAGTAACCAGTTTCTTCATACACCTCCGTAGTAGGTTCTGGGAAGTCAGCTGCATAAAGAATAAGGAGATAAGTACATACAGAAGGTAGAAACATATTTGATATGGGCTCTATGTTAGACTTTGTAATTGAAATTAATAGTCTTGTAATTGGAAGAATATTCATCTGAGATGGAGAGGGCCAATATTTTGCCAAGTGGCTATATCTCAAAGAACAATTCTTCTGCTTGTGTGTGACCTTGTTGCTCCAACTCATATTCATTCCTTGTAGAGGAACAGAAGGAGGACACATAGGCTAGGCCATCTGTTTCTCAAACATTTCTCAAAATGTTGCTGTCTGAATCACTCTGTCATGCCCCAAAGCCTCTTCATTCTAGAAGACCATTTCTGTTCCTTCCTTCCTTCCTTCCTTCCTTCCTTCCTTCCTTCCTTCCTTCCTTCCTTCCTTCCTTCCTTCCTTCCTTCCTTCCTTC
>NC_077230.1:83899396-84005488 GCF_027887165.1 Monodelphis domestica
GACATTCCTCACTTCACCCACCCCTCCACCCAGCATTCCAGTGGGAGGGTTCCTCCCTCCTCTGTATGGGATAAGATGTGCAGAGTGTGCCTGGTGCTGGGGGGCAGGAGGGGGAATGTCAGATCACATGGTCTGAGGGTGGGGCTGGGGCCTGGCACTCCTTCTCTAAAAGGTTCACCATCACTGGCTCAAATCATTCCTGAACAACAATGAAATAAAGAAGATAAGTTTAATTTATTTCAGTAAGTATTTATTAAGTACTATATCCACATAGGTAGCTAGGTGGCGCAGTGAATAAAACCAGGTCTAGAAGTCATAAAGACATCTTCCGGAGTTCAGATCTGGCCTGAGACCCTTAATAGCTGTGAGACACTGGGCAAAGTCACATTATCCTGTTTGCCTCAGTTTCCCCATTTGTAAAATGAACTAAAAAAGGAAATGGCAAACTACTCCAGTATCTTTGTCAAAACTCTAAGTGGCACCACAGAGTCAGACACAACTGAAAAAAGAACAACAGCTGGACAACAATATCTACACAAAGTTATAATACAATCAATCAACCTATGTTATGCAGATATGCTCAAAGAAAACTGAGGGATCTTAGAACTCTGGCCAGTTATGGAGGCTAGTATGCCTCCTTAATTTTTATATTGTATCAAGCTTTAAAGGAACTAAGGCTGCTCATTATTTAGCAGACACCTTTAACAAGTTATTCTATACACTGAAGAATCTCTCAGTAATACAAATAATCACTTCTCTTACCCACACATATAATTTTTGTAATTTCTATTATTTTCTAAATTGGTTATATTTACAAATTTCTTGAGATCTAGGAAATTCAATTCAACAGGCTACAACTACAAGCAGCAGTAGAAAAAGAACAGGATTTAGAGTCAAAGAGTCTGGGTTCGAACACTGGCTTTGCTAGTTATACCTAACACTAGACAAACAATTTCACTTTTATGTGTTTTAATTTCCAGCTTCAAATCCTTTCATCATACATAATTCCAGCAAGTCTAATCCAATACTTCCATACACAATAACAGGACTTTGTAATGAACAGAGGTTCCTCTGTCAAGATTTCCCAACATTTTCAGTCCCCATCCCACCTCACTTTCAGTAAACACTTCTGTGCCCCCTTTTCAACATGAAAGCAAATAAATTCCATCATTTACCAGGTAGCTGAATATAAATAAAAGATTAATTTTTCATAAAAACTTAATTCGGTACATAAAGTAAAGCTTTGGTGAGATCCTTGATTGTTTTTTACAAACCAGTATTTTATTCTTAATATAGTTTTGAAGAGAGAGATGAGAGAGGGAGATGATATATCAATCATGTTCAGCCTCCAGTTTGTTTCTTGCTTTAGTTTTAAGAGGAGGACTAGGAATCCTGATTCACAGAAATAGGTAGTTAAAAAAAAAAAAAGAATTAAGGGGCAGCTAGTAGCACAGTAGATGGAGGACCAGATCTGGAGTCAGTGAGACCTTCTATCAAATCTAGCCTCAAGATACTTTGTAGCAGTCAGACTCTGGGCAAATCACTTAACCCCAATTGACTTGCTGTTCTTCTGTCTTAAAGGGTTTTTTAAAAAGCCAATTAAAGTCTTCTGAATTGCTTCAGTAGGCTAAGATTGTGATGTGTCAAATAAATCATAAAGTGACTCCCTAAATAGATAATCAGATTTATCATGATTTCATTATCAGAGTCATAAGAAAAGTTTCTCTTGGCCAATGAAAACTAGCCAGCAACTGTAACTACAATTTATGATCTGAGAGTTCCCCTAATGGGAAATACACTACACTACTAAAATCATAGGTCCAAACAAAAACCAAAACAAAGGCTTAAATAACATGAATATAATTAACACTGGAAATATTAGGTACACCAATTGAAGGGGGGGGGTTCTAATTTAACTTTGAAATTAAAATTTTATCCTATTTTCTTTTTGTAATGGATTAAAAGAAATGCTCTCAAGTGATGCAGTTTGGTCCTTCAAGATATTCTTAAATTCTGGCCCATCTAGATTTTTAAACTTTTAAACTTTTTTAAACACACTACAAAACAATTACAGCTATTGAATGGAAGGGCAATAAATATTCAGAAAGACACAAGAAAAGGATGAGATCTAGGAATTACAATTAGGCAGGGTGTTAAGAGAATGGTATACCAAATATAGCATTTTGTATGGCACATGCACTAAATAAATTCAATAAATCTATTGAGTGAATGGATAAATCAATGTGGATACAGAGCAGCTGGTTCTTTCATATCTTGAAATAGCCAAAAGTTTGTCTTTCTTCTTTGTTGCTTAGCTGTCATTTTGTGCTGTTGTCAGTGAAGTAGTTCCTTTACCTCTTTCAATGGAGGTGTCTAATTTTCTGTGGATTTGGAAATCAAATAGCTATAATTTGTCATAACTGGAGTTGGAGGGTTCTGAAATGTATGCCTAAACAAAATGAATTCTAAATCTTTAAAATGGAGAAAGAATAGTGGGATAGTGGAGAAAACATGTGATATAGTAAAAAGATGATAAAATCAAGTAAACAGTTCTGCCATCTACAAGTCATATGATCAGCAGCAAATCCATTAATCCCTGTGCCTAAATTTCCTCATCTGCAAAATGAAGACAAAGTTTAAGGAAAGTCTTTCCTGATTACCTCCCCATCTCCAGCTAGTAATACATTCCCCTTCAAATATTACCTTATATCTAATTTGCATGTATGGGGCATGTTTGTCTTCTGTGATAAAATGGACACTACTTAAGGGAAATGTTTTGCTTTGCTTCTGTCTTCAGATCCCAGTACCTTGCATAGTTTGTAGTACAAAGTAGGTGCTTAATAAATGCTTGTTTTGTGATTTTTGCTTTTGGTATGATACAGTTCTCACAGAGTTATAAGGAATAAGATCTGTAAACTGTAAAGTACTATATAAGTTTATACCATTTTTATTTTAAGATATCTAGGAAAAATACTCTGAGTGGCCCACTGAGGGAAATATGATCATGTTATCTATTCTGTTAACCCAACTAGAGCTTGACTATTCAGACATAATCCAGTTCTCAACCTCTCACTGCTTTAGTGATAAACACATGTGATAAACAGGCATGTCCAATTCCAAGGAAAATTACACTACATGTCAGATACCCAGATCTCTCAGGGAATAAATCCCTCAAATAACTGAGGATGTGTTTGGTGTGATTGGGTAAATGAGGAACACTTTTTACCATTTTCCTCACAGAAATCTTCCTTTAAAAATGACATACTTCTTTGCCCTCTTAAACAGGTTGTAGTGAATAAACATTGAATCATCAAGAAGTTATCACTATAAATGTTGAAAATGGTATAATAATGCTCTTGCAAGTCTCACAAGAGGCAAATCCTAGCTCAATGGATGAAGCACTGGGCTTGGAGTGATTAAGACTGTATTTCAAAGTTAGCCTCAGACCCTTAATAGCTACATCACCTTGGGTACCTGTTTGCCTCAGTTTCCTCAATGGTAAAATGGGGATAATAATAGCACCTACCACATAGGATTGCTCTGAGGATCAAATGAGATAAAATTTTAAAAAGCATTTAGCACAGTGCTTGGAAAACAGTAAAAGCTATATAAATGCTTATTCCCCTTTCTTCAAAAAAGCCTAACATACTGAGTTTTGTGTCCTTAAAAACACTGGTGTATTGACTCCAAGATGGAAGGTAAGGGTTTAAAAAAAAAAGTTAAACAAAACAAGCCAGCAAACTACCAAACAGAATGATAGCACTTTACAATTCACATCCAGCCTACCACCTCTAGGATGTTTCATTATCAGTTCTTTCATTGTTTTTTTTATTTGAATTCTGATGTGTCTTAGTTCTGTTTTCATTTTTTTTATTGTAATCTCTCATGTATACTGTTCTGGTTCTTTCTTCATGTATCAGTTCAAACAATGCTCCCTGCTTTCTGAATTCTTCACATTTGCTATTTCTTTTTAATAGGTCTGTTATTTTATCAGTCAGGACTACCAGTTGAGGTAAGTCCCTCTACAAATGAGAATAAGCAACTGTTCTGCAATTTATAATCTTAAAGAAATACTTAAGAGTTTTGTTAGGTTAAATGAGCTGCCCAGTCACACAGCCAAAAGTTACAACTAAGACAAGAACTCAGATTTCTCTGGTTCCGAGACCAGTTTTTTATCCCTATCACACTCTATTACAGCATTCCCCAAACAATGAATACTCATTTTAGTTTCCACTGTTCTTAACTTCCTGTAGTTTATTTACAATATTACATTCAATTCACTAAGAATATAGAAATGATTTGATGTCAGTAAAGAAACAGGGTATTTTTTGCTTTTATTTAGTTTTTATTAAAATCCATATTTGCCCACCCTCTATATTTCTATAATGACATATTTAGTTTACCAAGGCGTTAACTGCCTCATCCTAAATATTATAAAAAGAAGACATCTAGAAAAGCAATTAAAAATAAAAAATTCTTAATTTTTGTTTTTCTTCCTCTTCCTAACTTTTGCCATTTCTACCCATGTGGCATCAGATCTAACTTGCTTAACTTATTGGGGCTTCAGTTTCCACATCTGTAAAGTGAAAAGATGTTAAACTAAATGAGCTTGAAGATGCCTACAAGCACTAAATCTATGATCAGATTTTGATAAAAATATAGGCAATGCTTTTTTTCCCTAATTCAACCTGAGTTGTGCCACCTTTTTAACAAAGCTCCAAAAGGTGTTCCAGACAAAAAAAAACATATGTAAGGAAAATATTTCTTAAAGAAATCATATCCTTATACCTAGCATACAAACAACAGATTATGATTAACATATTTAGGTGTATGATGACACCGCTTTAACAAAATTCTAGGAAATGTTTACCAAAAAATGAACTTATTATCTAACTCCATTCCAAAAGTTTTTTCCTAACTGTCCCATTACAGGAATGAAAAAATATCTTGTATTTTATATATATCAAACCATTAAAATGGTGATTAACTTAAACAATGAACCATAAGTATTTCCAATTTTGAAATTATACTGTTTACTAATGTGGCTCAATGTTGCTGTAAAAGTTTACTTCCTCATGGTGATTTTTCTTTCTTAAAAAGTATTCTGGAAGTCAAGTTGGCCAAATCAATAACAGCTAAAGCAGATTATATGATACATTTTCCCCTCTTCCAATCTCTCTCAATTCTATTGATACCTAATAAAATTGGAAATATGATATTAATATCAAAATCATGTTTCATAGTCTAAGATCAAACAGGTCAAAACCAAGCCACAGCTTCCTTAGAAGACCCAGAATAGTTAAGTGTTAGACATATGTGTATGTATGTATATGTGTGTATATCATATATACCCATAATATATTTTATTTGTGTGTGTGTGTGTGTGTGTGTGTGTGTATCTAACTTCAAGTCAAGCCTTCAGTCCATTATAACACACCATTTCTCAATTCTTTGACTCATTTTGCTTGGCCCCAAAAGGAGCACGTAGAAGAGTAATGGGTAAAAATAACAGAGGCAAATTTCAACTGGATATAAGGGGGATGGGAGGTGGAATGGAATCCTAACAAAACTGTCCAAAAATAGAATAGGTTGCCTCAGGAGGAAGTGATTTCCCTTTTACTGAAAATCTAATATGGATTCAACTGCATGAACACAGGTCCCTCTCAAGACCAGGATTCTTTGATTCCTATGCAAATAGAGTAAAATGTCTATATCCTTTGATACAGATATTCCACTACTCAGTATATAACCCAAGGAAAGAAAAAGAAAGTCTTTATATACACTAAGACATTTATAGCAGCACTTTTCATAGTATAACAAAGAAACAGAAACAAAGTAGATGCCCATCAATTGGAAAATGGCTAAAGTTGTAGTACATGAATTTAAAGGAATATTGTGCTTTAAGAAAGAATTTGATGAATACAGTCAAGCATGTTAAAATCTCCATGAACTAATGCACAATTGAATAAGCAAAGCCAAGATGAAAACAATGTATGCAAAGAAAACAATGTAAATGGAAAGAACCACCACCACAAAAACAATGAAAAGTTAATGTTGCAAAATTACAAAGAACAAGCAAGGCAGCAAGGAAAAGACAGAAGACACTCCCAACCCACTCCTCTATGAGATGAGAAGTATATCTGTATAGAATACTGTATATCCTTTCAGTTTTTTTCAATGAATGGATCAGTTTTGTTTTGTTTTTTTCTTTTTTTCCATTAAAAAATATTTGTTGTATTAGAGGGCTCTTTGGAAGGGAAAGGAGTAGTGAAAAATTCAGTCATCCAATATTATCTCAATCATCCTCCAAACTCAATCTGTTTCCTAACCCTATCATTTCTACCTTTTTAACATCTCTCATGAGCCCCCTTCTCTCCTCTGACACTGCCATTACATGGGGGCAGGCCCTGATCACCTCTGATCTGCACTATTTCAACAGCCTTAACCTGCTGTTGGGGTCTACCTACCTCAAGCTCTCCCCATTCCAGTCCATCCCATTCAGCTGCCAGTTAACTTACTAAAGCACAGTATCAAACAAGTCACCCGTCTCTCAGTCTCCACGATAAACTCCTCAACTTCCAATGACATTGATCGCCTTGCTGCTCCTCATAAAAGACACTCATCCCCATACTCTAGGCACTGTCACTAACTACCTACTTGGGCCTGAAACGCTCTCCCTTCTAATTTAGTTCTTTTGGTTTCCCTGGCTTCCTTCAAAAATCCCAGCTAAAATCACATCTTCTACAGGAAACTTTTCCCAATCTCCCTTAATCCTGATGACTTTCTTCTATTGATTTATCTCCAAGTTATCCTATGTATAAACTTGCTTGAACCTAGTTATATGCATGTAGCCTGATTCACCATTAGACTGCAAATTCCTTGAAAGCAGCAACTGTCTGCCTTCTTTTGTATCCTAGCTCTTAACCAAAGTGTCTAGCAAATTAATAGGCACTTCATAAATGTTTGCTGACAAGAAAAGAGATCAAAAAGAAAAAAATTAAAGAAAAAGACTTAGAAATTTTAGCAAAGAGAAAAATGATTCCATGATTCCATAATCCTCCCACTTTTGGCCTCCTTTTGGGTACTAAACTATTAGAGCTTCTACCATATGGGGCAAGAAGAGAAACAGAAGTTGAAGCTGGAATTCAATTTTGTGGTAGCAAAGGTGAAAGTTGTTGGGATAAGGAAAGACAATAACTAAAATTAAGTCCAGTAATAATTGCATTTCAAATATACATTGTTAACATTTTATCTTAACATTAGTAATCCAGAGCTGGCTAAATTCTAATGACTTTTTCAAACATCATAAAGATAACAATAGATTAAACAAGATCTAACAACAGAGGAGCTATTTAGGAAGCAATGTGATCTTTTTATTACAATATTGCCTAACACCCCAGTCTGTTTCAATTACTAGACTAGACTATTTATTATATTAGAGAATATTATTTGAGAAATCAGAGATACTAAGCAAACTTTCCTTTTATGACCTTTCCTTTTACCAAAACCCAGTTAAGACACAAATCCTGGCCAGTTTACTAAAATTATTACACCACTTAAAAATGGTCATTCTACAAACCTAGCCTAAGCTGCTTTTTTAGCAAGTAGATATTTAGAAGGAAAGATATGGCTTTCTTAATTTTAATATCTGATAACGATTCCAAAAAATACAACTGAAAGCAAAGAAGTCAATTCATTCATAACAATCAAGTGTTTTGAGGCAGCATATATATCATGTACACAAGAGAAAGGGCAATCAATTTGAAGTTAGAAGAGCTAGGTTCAAATCTTGGCTCTGCTCCCTAAAAACATGCACCCATAGAGAATTAATTTCAAATATCGAGACACCAGTTTTCTCCTTTGTAGAATAAAGAGATGGACCAGATATTCCCTACAACTCCTTCTAACTCTAAATCCTATGACTTTAGGAGTTGCCTATTTATTATTATTTATTATGGAAAACACCTTTAAAAGAAATAATTTATACACCTACCCAACAAAAAGAAATGAGCAAGGTATCCAGTAAGTCTTCAATAAAACATACTTCTGATTTTTGCTGCTACCTTCTTTACTCAAAACACAAATTACCATTTATTTCAATCGTTAAAGTTCTCTCTCAGTATTTAAGGGTTTTTTTAATGTTTTATTCTTTTTTTCATACCCTAGCTCATATTTTCCAATAACTCTACTACCACCAAAATAAAATCTCTTGTAACAATGAAGTAAAGCAAAACAAAGTAATATGTTTGCTGTATTTGAAAGTATATACCTCATTCTATACCTGTAATCTACTTCTTCCTCTCTGATGAGCAGTAACAACCTAATAAATTCATTAATCAAAAGGAAGAACATTTAGGTGAATGTCATCAGAATAGAATACACTAAAAATTCCTGTTAGGAAATTATTTTGATCATTATTTCTAATAGCCACTGTTCAGCTCAGCAACTTTTTAAGTCATTTGGAAATTTTATGTAGATTTCTTACAATTATGAAAATAAAACAATGTAAATTCTAATTTATTTTGACAAGACCAGTGATTTAATTGGCATAGGAATCTACCATAGAGGAGACTTCTTAATAATACAGATCAAAATTTGCTCTACAACTTAGTGTACTAGAAAGTTGCTTGAACCACTGAAAAGACTAGAGTCACAGCACCAATGTTTCACAGATGGAACTTGAATCCAGATCTTCCTGACTTCAAGGCCAGCTCTCTCTCCTCAATATCACATTGTAAATTACAAATTTACTACTTCTAAGTCTTGAGCAAGCTCTATTCTAAGTTGTTAAATGGTTTGAAAAGGTCATAAAATGGCTTAGAAATTTAGATGCCAAAGCTAGTAAATTCCCTACTGAAACTTTGGAATAATCTTAATCTTTCAACTTCTTTCAGATAGCCCTTCCTTCCTATCACCAATATTATAACTTCAAAGTCCTTCGTATTCTGTTGTTTTTAACCTTCAGAACCTTTACACACACAGAGATTCTCATGCACGGTGTGTCTTGACAGCTTGCTAGTTTCTCTTCAATTTTTTTTTTGCTTTCCATTTCTACTGTCACCATAACCACTTTACACTTGAGCTGACTTCAAGTAGCTTCCCTCCCAACTCATTTCCCCATCTCACTCCACTAATCCATTCTAAAGATAACTGCCATATTTAGCTCCTTCAAACATTACGTTCCCTGTTCTACATGCCAATTCGATATAATTTGCAGAAGCTAGCCTATCAAATAAATAGCGATAAATTGCAGCTTTCCTCCCTCATCTCTTTGTAGCCAATTTCCATGAATCAAGTCATGCACTATGAAATAACACATTAATTCCTACCTTTGTTCTTTAATCATTCTAATTCTCCCAACTAGATTACTCTTTTCTAGACTTCAAAAATAACTGCAAACATTTCTATAGTTTCATTTGTACAAAGTTCTTTTCTTTCTCACAACAATCTCAAGAAGTAGCATCAGTATTATTCTTCTCATTTTACAGTAGTGTAGTAGTAAACTGAGGCTCAGATATATTAAAAACTTGAAAGTCATATAACTAATAAAGCCTCAGGACTGAGGATGAAAACCAAATCTCCAGACCTAAAATACTATGATGTTTCAGATATACTTGGCTGACCTCAATCCACTGATCTGCCTTCAAATTCTGACTTAAAATTGACCTTTTTCAGATAGTTTTCTCTGATTAATTCTTACATCATTTTAAATCCCCTCAGCACCCAAGCATTCAATTTTATTATATTATCTAGCAGTTTTAATAGTTTTATGTTTTCAAAAAAAAATGGACTATTTGAGCAAGAATCAGCATAATAAATACTGATGAAATGTTTATCCTCATTTCCTCCAAAATATCCTTAAATTTAAAGTCAGAGGCATGCTTTTATTCGACATTAAATTTCCACTTAGTAAATATGTTCTTTTATACCAACAAAATGAAATTACAGATCCAATTTATTATATTTATACTAATCTACCAGTTAGTAAAATTTAAACATAATAAACATACACTAATTTAGCAAGGTTGTTCTTGGTAGATATGTCAAGTGCAGTCACTTTAAAAGAAAATGCATTCTTCCAACAAAACAGAAAGTTTGAAGCCTTAGTTGAAACTAAGCCAAACAGTAATTTTGTTGTCTTGAGATGTAGCTAATGAATTTATAAAAAAGTCTCAATGAACTATTACACAATATTTCTACTATGAAAAACACACATCCCAACAACTTAGGAGAGATTCCTACACTATTTTAAGACTTGCTTCATCACAGCTGAAGATTACAGCAGAATTTTAAATATTCATCTCATCTGACCCATAATGTACTTAGATGGTTTGACCTTCCCTGGAGCTTCTATATTCACCCCTTGAATTTTATTTGGTTAATGAACAAAAATAGAAAATAGAAAGCCTAATTTTCCAAAATTAAAAAATTCCCAATCCCTACCTTCAACCTGGCATCAAAAAGAGGTCCAGTCAGTATGGTCTAGTAAGGCCCTGATGTCAACATACGAGTTAAACTGAATACTATTTTGTAAAGAAAAACAACTTAAGCAATTTTTTCATAAAAGTAACCGGTACTAAAATTTCTATTCTTTCCAGAAGACATCAGAGCAGTCTGACTCAAGAATAGAAAGGAAATTTAATCAAACCTTACTTCATCCCTTTCCTGCTGCATCTCATTTCAGGAATAATGAGATTTCAATTGGTCATATTCTAGAAGTACATCTCAATAAAATAAAAAAAAATTGAAACTTATAAACATTGTTTCAATGCATTAGGCATTTTCAAAGAACATGAATGAAAATGAACTGAAATTGTTGGACATAAAGCACCACCAAAAAAACCATGAATTTTTGGTGCAAAGAAATGGATTAAGAAAGGCAGTCTGACAATTATCTACATTCAGATACTCTAAACATATTCATCTCTGTTCTAGAAGATATAAAAGAAAACAATTCAAATTACTCAGTACTCTGATCTCATCAAAGCTCCAAATGCAGTAAATCCTCCAAGAAAACCAATTTCTGATAATTACTAGATAATTTACAATAACCTGCTATATCTGCCAGTCCAATAGTGGCATAACCTTTGTAAAGGTATAACAAAAAAGCTTTCTTTCAGATCTGAAAAGAAATGCAGACATTTTAAATAGTCCTTTAAAAATACACTTTAATTCAGGTTTTAATAAAGTCATGGACCACAGTACCTCTCCAAATGAATGACAATAATAGTTTTAGTCAGCAACAACTGAAGTATAGGATAGCATGTTGAAATTGACATTAAAATCCTAAATCACTAAAAAAAACTGAAATGTGGAACTTTTAAATTAAAACACAAATCTCAGTAATTACTCATTAAATTTCTATCGTCACTAAAAGACATAGGGATGACATATTAAAACAAATTAATCAACTTACAACATATGCAGGACTGCTGCTGTATAGTGTGCTGCCACAAACCCCTTATTTTTAAGACAGAAATTATTCACCTTCAAATTAAAAACCTGATAATGGTCCAAGCTGACCCTCCAGAGTCCAAGTGATTATTTTACACATCCAAAAGGTAAGTGTTAAACATCTGTCTTTAGACAACCATACTGAGATCTGAGCTTCCTAAACGTCCCTTCCCATTTAAAAAAGACATCCATGCTTCAGTTTGTACATCTTGTTTTAGTTTGGGCAAGAAATCTTCCCCACACTCATATAGATAATTGATTACTTAGATTTCTAATTTACTACGGATTCTCTAAGCAGATTAGTTGGACTATTCCTAAAAATATTAGGAGTCATGCTAGATAGAAGAAAAAAAAAACTTGCCAACTAAAACATCCAAATAAAATCATTCTGTCAATTCAAGGTTAATGAGGCAGGGGGTGGGGGGGAGTACGGAAGGAGAGAGGGAGGTGCTTCATCTTTGAAGAGCGACTACTTTCACCTTTTTCCATTACACAGCCAGTTGAATTTTGGTTTTCAGTATCTCTTCTAATCCTGGCATTTCAAGGTCTTTATTTTAAAAGGGAAGGTTGTAGGGTGTTTAAAAAAAAAATCAATACTCACTGCTAACTTTCATGCTGCCAAAAGCTGAAGGCTGCTGCACTGGTTTGCAGCTCTCCGCAAAGGAGGTGGTTCTGGGCCGCCCTGACATGATCTCTCTTTCCCGATCACCTTCTTCCTCCTTTTCTTCCTTTTGTTTTATTTTGGGGTGTAAGTTAATGACAAAAGCAGCATTAAGCTCACACACACACACCAAAAAAAAAAAAAATTTTTTTCTTCTTGGCTTTTCACTTCTTTTATGTAGCTATATAAAACCAAACGATCGATTTAGATTCTCCTTCGAGACGGATGAAATATGGATTTTTATATATAGATGATTTGGGGCTGGGAAAAAAAATACAATTCTTCTCCCCCCTCACCTTCGGAGGGGGAAGGGAGAAAATCCTGAAAAATATCAGGTAAAACGGAGGGTGTGGGGAAGGAGGGGGAAATTTACTTGATTGGAATTTCAGTACTTTGAATATTATTTTTTTCCTCCTCGGGGATTTTTTTTTTGAGTCAATGAAGAAGGGAAGCGGCGGAGGGATCACGAGTCTCTTGCTTGAAGAGAAAGGGGGATGGGAAGGGGGAAGGAAAGAGGGAGGCAGGGAGGGTGGCTCGGTGATGCGACTGGAAATGCTGCGGATCCGGCGGCGGCGGGATCCGGCCGACGGGCGGAGGGAGCGCTCGGCTCAGCGCAGCGCGGCCCGGCCCGGAGAGCTCGAAGGCGGCGGATCTGGGGAGTCGGTCAGAGGCGACGGGGGGCGGCGGCAGGTCCTCTCCTCATTGCGCCAGGGGCAGCTGCAGGCGGTGGCTGGATCCAGCGGCCATGGCGGCGGCGGCGGCGGCAGCTCCCTTCAGACCCCAAGCAGCGGCTTCTATGCTGCTCCCCATACGCCGGGGACATGGGAACCCGGCAACCGCTTCCGTCCCTTGAGGGCCCCCTCCCCCGTCCAAGGCACAGACGCTGCCCTCCCGCCCCCTAGCTCTGCTCCGTGCCCGCTCGGGAAATGTCCGCGCTTTGCCCCCAGCCCGGCGCCCTGACAGCGGCTTAGGGGGGGCCCCAGCTCCTCCTCGCTTCCTTCCTTCCTTCCTTTGTCACTCGGTCCGGGCAGCAGCGGCTCCTGCCCGCATTCGCCAGGGTCGGGGGCTGCTCTGTATGAGAAGCGCCTACTGCGCAGCCGCCTAGCTCCCCCTCCCCTCGCCTGCTCCTGCTCCTCCTCCTCCCCCCCCTCACCTCCGCCTTCTCCACCTCCTCCTCCCTAACCCAGCCCAACCCAATACTACCCAGAGCCCCCACCGCCCGCGTAACAGGCGTCTGGGAATCGCCGGCCGAAGTCTGCGTCTCGCACAGAGCCCGCCCGCTTCGGCCGAACGCTGACCCGAGCCAATCAGGGAGCGTCGTCTGTCCGCTGCTCCCTCCGGAAACAGCCGAGGGATGGCAGGAGCCAATGGGAAGCGGCTGCTAGACAACCCTCCCCTCCCAACCCCCTTCGCCCCGAGGCGACGGAAAGAGCCGAAGACTGCCGTCCGAGGAAGAGGAGGTGAAGGAGGAAGGAGTTAGAAAGCCAGATTTCCTAGTTAGGTCACAGGCGTGGCTGAAATTCATCAAAGGCAGCAATGGCCAACCAAAGACTTCTCAGTAGCCAGCTCCCGCCGAAAAGCAGAGAGGCCCAGAATGGTTAAAAGCCCCAGAAAGGTGTGCGACCCTGCTCCTCGGACCTTTGTCATTGGTTAAAAACCTCCGCTGGGAGGTTGAACCTTATCGCCCGGTGATTGGCTGACGGACGGGGGCTTCCGAGGACATCCCAGCCAGCCCGAATCATCCCATCCCTTACCTAGGCGGGGCGGGAGGGAGGGAGGGCGAAGACCTATAATGTTCTTTCTTATTGGATAGCGGCTGCTATGCGCCGGAGAGGGGAAAGGGGACGGGGACAGAAGAAGGGAAGGGAGGATGAACTCCTTGAGCTCGGCCAATCCAAGCATACGTTGGGCCTATCGCAAGACCTCAGCTGAGCGTGATTGGCCAGCATGGCTCTGTCTGGGAGAAATGAGCTGGATTGTGGTCGTGGCGGAACCTCCCCTGGGTGGACAGATAGGGTTGGGTGAATTCTCCCCTCGCCGTTTGAAAGCTGCAGATATAGAGGGGAGGAGCAGACTCACGCATCCTCTACGTAATAGCAGGGACCAGCGGTGCATAAGTTCCTAAGGCCCAGGGGCCCCGTTGCTTCTGTGGCTAAATCTTTGGGCCCTCCCGCGCAAGCGTGTGCGTGGTGGGGGGAGGGGTGGTGAGGCATTCTTGTACCCTGCTAGTAACTCCTAGGACCGCGAGGTTCTTCCTGTCTGGAAACGGGCGACCCCACCCTCTCCCGCTGCACTGCCGTCGGCCGCGCGCCTCGGGCCTCAAGTCTCCGTCTCTCCCAGGGCCTCAGGCCTGAGCAGCTTAGTTAGTACTATGTACTGACTGTCGGTACCGCACCGAGTTGGGGAGCTGTACTGCGGGGAAAAGGAACAGCCCAGGCCGATTCCTCCTTACGCCCCATTAGTCTTTGATTCATATTGATTAAGATTGCAAAATGGGCCCTGTGCACAAGGCCCGATATTCTGTCCCGGAAAACACTCAGGAGAGATGAGATCACCCCGGCTCTGCGTGTTCCCAGGGTGCAGCCCAGCGGTGAAGTGTATGATCACAAATAGCCGCAATTCAGTGAGTGGCTCCAAAAACACGTGAAGGGGAACGGAGTCATACCGGATATCCTTAGGCCCTGGTGAAACAGGGATAATTATAGCTGTAGTTGGCTTGGAAACTTTAGATCAAAGGGTAGTATGTAAGGGCAAGTTATTTTTAATCATTTGTTTCTTACCTATGGTATGTTCCAAAAGTGTATATTTGTATCAAGAGTACCAAACCCCTTGGACTGGTAATGGACCCTGTCTCTCATACTACAAAGCACTTTTTTGCCCATTTTGACCTTCTGTCAGATTTGTGTATACTGAGCTGCCTTCCGTACACTACTATGCTATGGAAATACATCAAAATGGGAATGTATTTCCGTAGTTTTATCTCTGTGTGTCTATTAATTCAACAATTGGGTTCCCCCTAGAGGGCACCTGATAGTCTGACTTAGTAAAGACCATTGGTCCATATCCTAGATAATTGAGCCAAAGAAAACAATTACTTAAATGCATTATATAGCTCAAGTTTTGTTTTGATTTTATCATACGATATAAAATTTAAGCAACTAATACAAAAACAGAAATTTACATACAGAAATGTGCACTCCGAAGATATGTGATTTAGTGGGTGAGACAAAATAAGTGGATGGAAAAGTAAATGGGAGCTATGGGCTAAATGGGGGAGAAGTGGGTTGGTTGATGCATGAGTGACAGTAATGATTAGAAGGAATGGAGGCTATCCTCTACACCATGGATTGGATGCTTGTCTAATGTGTCTCCAAACTGACCTGGGACTGAAGATTTTGAAGTCCAAAGAAACCCTTTACATCTGTTAAGGACACACATGAAACCTATAAATGTAATTTTCCCAGATCATAGATTTCAAAGCTCAAAGGAACATCAGTAAAACCCTCTCCAGCAACTCTCCTTTTATATATGAGAACTAGAGTTAGAGTAGGTAGGCTACTAGTCTGGGATTTGAACTGAGGTCCTCTGATTCCAATTAGATCTCTTTATACCTCATATCCTACTATTCTGTGTAAATTATCATAATGTGTTAGTAATTATATAAATACTCTCTAATAGGCACTTGAATGTTTCCAGAATTTGAATTTGGAACTAAATTAAGCTCCTTGAGGAGTCTGATAACCAAAATTTGTTTTCTCAATTTCTTCCCTCAAAAAAAAAATCAAAGGTATATGCAGACAAAGATATACTAAAAGTTGCTAGGGTATAATCCAGGAGTCCCAAAACTTTTTACACAGAGGGCCAGTTCACTGTCCCTCAGACTGATGGAGGGCGACAGTCAGGAATATACACAGTGCAGAATCTCCTCCCCTAGATCGCCACTCACCATGCTAACGTCTTCCATTGTACAGCCACATAATCCTTTTTGTGGCACCTCATTCTAAGGCACCATGCAAAGGATTATGTCCCTGGAAGTAGTGAACGAGGCCTCCCTTTGCGGCACCACCACATATAGTCCTCCTCTCACTGACCACCAATGAAAAAAGTGTCCCTTCCGGAAGTAAGTAGTTTGGGCACCCCTGGAATAATCTTTTCTCAGAATTTCTGATACAAGAATTTGCACTAACAAAACTATTTCCATGATAAGCAGCCAGACCTATCAATTGAGGATTGAAAAGAGCAGGATTCGATTTAGCTACATAGTTAATGAACAGAATTTGAAAAGCTAAATGGTTAAATGTAAGATTCCAAAACCAAGTTTTCAATGATTGGTCTCTGTAAAGTACAGAGAGAATAAAAAACAGTACTAGATATGCAGGTATCATTGGCTGAGTTTCTAGGAAGGCCCTTCTATACACTAAATGTGAAAATTAGGAAGTAATTCCATTAAATATGTAGAAGGGCCAAAGAGAAGATTAAGAACACTATAAAAATCTTAAATACAATGCATTTTACTTAATTCTAACATACATATGTAATCGGAGTCCCAAAGCCCATTAGTATAGGACTCCTCATTGGTGGAGATCAATGTCCTGGGCTTACATAAATACCCTGTCAGAGTGGAAAGGTATATTCATCTCAAAGTGGTATATTGTTTAGTTGTTTCAGGCATGTATGATTTCATGACCCCATTTTGAGTTTTATTGGCAGAGATACTGGAGTGGTTTGCCATCTTCTCCAATTCATTTTATAGATAAGGAAACTGAGGTAAACAGCATTAAGTGACTTACCCTAGGAGCACACAGCTAGGGAGTATCTGAGACCAAATTTGAACTCAAAGACTCATCTTCCTGACTCCAGGCCCTGCACTCTAACCACTGTGCTACAGTAAATAGCAGTTGAGAAGCGGGTATATTCTCTAGGAGCATGGCAGTCATAGTTCTAGTAGTGAGCAATACTTCAATACAATATGAATACTACTTCCAGCCTTAAAAAACTCAGCCAATTATGTTTTCTGGTATGCAATTCTCATTCATGACCACTTGCAAATTCTCCAGTAACAATCTTTTAATTGTGTTAAAGTTGATAGGACTTTTGATATGCATTGTTTATCAGTACAGCACTTGAGCTGCCTCTTTATTATACACTACCTTTGCTCCCCTCCTTATCCAATCCTACTTTTGGGATGGTTTATGTTTTATATCTTTTTACATACAATATTTCAGAAGTACTAGGTTATATGTAGCATGCATCTCTTACCCTTTGGAACACATGCAATTTTGATTCTTCAGAAAAGTATCTCAATCATATAGCATCCCCAGAAAAATATTGATATTCAAAAGATTTTTTTTTTGTATCAGGTTAAATTTTAAATCATTGGTAGTGCCACTCAATTCTCCAAATACATCTCAGGCCTTGTGTCTTCAAATGCAAGGTTCATGCTATCATAACCAACTGGAAGAAGAATAGGGGCCAGTTCTGTGATTTCATTTTTGTCAAGGGAGTGCCAAGAAAAGGATTTCCTCTATCAATACAGATTAGAACTTTCTCTATAGTTTATGATCTCAAAGAGTTCCCTTGAGCACTCAGAATTTGTAGCTTACCTGAGGTCACAAAGCCAATTTGTATCTGAGGTATAACAGCAGAAATTGCCTCCTAAACTGAGTCCAAAAGACTGTTAACAAGCAGGTTAATGTGTGTGGACTTTATTCTAATAACAATAAGGATATACTGAAGATTTTTAAGCAGGGGATAATGTGATACAACTGTCTGCACACTATCACATTTGTTACAGTCTATAAAATGTATCCAGGTGCTAAGGTAATAGATAAATGCAATAAGATGCAGGTGTTTGTGACAATCCAACAAAAGTATTTTTGAAAAGAGACTTGAAAATCAAATATTGGTAAATCATCCCATTCTATATACATTCCAAAGAATTTGCAATTTAAAGGATTCTGTGATAAATCCTATTATCTTTTTAGGGAGGTAAATATGGATTTTTCACATATATTAGATTCTCTTAAAGCAAAATAAAGTTTGGATATGCTTGCCGTATTTGTGTGCTTGGGTAAGGAATAATCATTTAGGTAACATTCTGTGTGCCTCAACATGTATTATTCTCTATAGAATCATTTGGAAATGTTTTGGCTTTCTATATTCATTTTTCCATATACATTATTGAAAAATATGTATTAAGTACAAATATTTTTTCACTATTGAATGAAATAGGTTTTCAATAAATATGTCAATTTTTATAAACACAACTTTTAAATGTATCATATGTTCAATGTAATAAAACTTTGTTGTTATGCATGTTAAAATGTAACACTGATAAAGAAGAACCTATAAAAATTAAGCTGGTAGTAACCAAGATTAATGTTCTCAACAGCCTATAATAGTTTCTTGGCAAAGTTCAGGTATTTTGGTTTGTTTGTTGGTTTTTTTTTTCATATATTCAACTCAGTTTGTTAGAATGTGGTAAAATGTTATTAAAAGACTTGCATATAATTCCCCCCAAAAGCTAACATAATGAAAATAACCCAAGGTGAAGTTGGAGTCAGAAGACTCAGAAGACCTAAATTTAAGCTTTGAGTTTGATAATCACTATTCATGTGACTTTGGGTAAGTCAGTTTCATCTGGATGGAAGTTAACTTGCCTTCCTGTTTAGGCTTGTTCAGGTCAACATCCTTAAACTCCAGTTTACTCTTATTTAAAATGGGAAACATTTTTGTAGATGAAGAAAGACAGGATGATCCTCAATTTGGAGTCAGAGAACCTGGATTTGTGTTTCAGTTATGCTAGTTAATCTCTGATTTACTTTGGATAAGTCACTTCACTTTGGACAAGTGTGTTAAATGATATAATGGATTGAGCACAGGATCAGGAGTCAGGAAGACCAAGTTCAATTCCAGAATCATAGTTTAGTGCATATAGCAGTATACCCCTTCTTGTACTTACATTTACAGACACATATAGGTCAATACACAAGCATTCACTTACTAGCCTGGGCAAGTGACTCAATCTCTGCCTCAGTTTACTATAGGCCACTGTAAAATATGGAGAATAATAGCACCTATATCTCAGTGCTGTTGTGAGAATCAAATGAAACAATATTTGTCAAATACTTAGCATAGTGTCTGACACATAATAGGTGCTTGATAAATATTCATTGATACATAAAATGACATAGACAAAATAGATGATCTTTGAAGTCCTTTCCAGTTTTTTTTTAAATATATTTTATTTGATCATTTCCAAGCATTATTCGTTAAAGATCATTTTCTTTTCCTCCCCCCCACCCCCCATAGCCGATGCGTAAGTCCACTGGGCATTAGATGTTTTCTTGATTTGAACCCATTGCTTTGTTGATAGTATTTGCACTAGAGTGTTCATTTAGAGTCTGTCCTCTGTCATGTCCCCTCAACCTCTGTATTCAGGCAGTTGCTTTTTCTCGGTGTTTCCACTCCCATAGTTTATCCTTTGCTTATGAATGGTGTTTTTTTCTCCTGGATCCCTGTAAGTTGTTCAGGGACATTACACCGCCACTAATGGAGAAGTCCATTACGTTCGATTATACCACAGTGTATTAGTCTCTGTGTACAATGTTCTCCTGGTTCTGCTCCTCTCGCTCTGCATCACTTCCTGGAGGTTGTTCCAGTCTCCATGGAACTTCTCCACTTTATTATTCCTTTTAGCACAATAGTACTCCATCACCAACATATACCACAGTTTGTTCAGCCATTCCCCAATTGATGGGCATCCCCTCGTTTTCCAGTTTTGGGCCACCACAAAGAGCGCAGCTATGAATATTTTTGTACAAGTCTTTTTGTCCATTATCTCTTTGGGGTACAGACCCAGCAGTGCTATGGCTGGGTCAAAGGGTAGATATTCTTTTGTCGCCCTTTGGGCATAGTTCCAAATTGCCCTCCAGAATGGTTGGATCAATTCAAAACTCCACCAGCAATGAATTAATGTCCCTACTTTGCCACATCCCCTCCAGCATTCATTACTTTCCTTTGCTGTAATGTTAGCCAATCTGCTAGGTGTGAGGTGATACCTCAGAGTTGTTTTGATTTGCATCTCTCTGATTATAAGAGATGTAGAGCACTTCTTCATGTGCTTGTTAATAGTTTTGATTTCTTTATCTGAGAACTGCCTATCCATGTCCCTTGCCCATTTATCAATTGGAGAATGGCTTGATTTTTTGTACAATTGATTTAGCTCATTATAAATATGAGTAATTAAACCTTTGTCAGAGGTTTCTATGAAGATTTTTTCCCAATTTGTTGTTTCCCTTCTGATTTTAGTTATACTGGTTTTGTTTGTACAAAAGCTTTTTAGTTTGATGTAGTCAAAATTATTTATTTTACATTTTGTGATTCTTTCTATATCTTGCTTGGTTTTAAAGCCTTTCCCCTCCCAAAGGTCTGACATGTAGACTATTCTGTGTTTACCCAATTTACTTATGGTTTCCTTCTTTATGTTTAAGTCACTCACCCATTTTGAATTTATCTTGGTGTAGGGTGTGAGGTGTTGATCTATTCCTAGTCTTTCCCACACTGTCTTCCAATTTTCCCAGCAGTTTTTATCGAATAGTGGATTTTTGTCCCAAAAGCTGGGATCTTTGGGTTTATCGTATACTGTCTTGCTGAGGTCGCTTTCCCCGTCTATTCCACTGATCTTCCTTTCTGTCTCTTAGCCAGTACCAAATTGTTTTGATGACTGCTGCTTTGTAATATAGTTTTAGGTCAGGGACTGCAAGGCCCCCATCATATGTGTTTTTTTTCATTATTTCCCTGGATATCCTTGATCAAATTTTGTTCTTCCAAATGAACTTTGTTATGGTTTTTTCTAAATCAGTGAAGAAGTATTTTGGTAGTTCAATGGGTATGGCACTAAATAGATAAATAAGTTTGGGTAGGATGGTCATTTTTATTATATTGGCTCGTCCTATCCATGAGCAGTTAATGTTTTTCCATTTGTTCAGGTCTAGTTTTAGTTGTGTGGCGAGTGTTTTGTAGTTGTGTTCATATAGTTCCTGTGTTTGTCTTGGGAGATAGATTCCTAGGTATTTTATTTTGTCTAAGGTGATTTTGAATGGGATTTCTCTTTCTAGTTCTTGCTGCTGAGCTGTGTTGGAGTCCAGTTTTTATCTTTTAGGATTCAGGTACTTTTTCTTTTTTAAAAATTATTATTCCAAATATTTACAAATCCAAACAAAACAAGCATTTCAATATATAAAGAAAAAGACGGTATTCCACAAATGAAATCACAAATCTCCTATGTGTTTAATTTATTATTCTTCATATCTACATAATAGATGTGTCCCAAACAATATATAGTGTCCCAACCCCTCCCCACCTGTCTCTCATCACAAAGAATATCAACATGGAGGCCAATGTTCCATATATTTTTCATGTTTTATATTTCTGTTCATTTTCTGAAGGTAATATTCAATTTGTTCTTCTAGCAATGATATTGGTCATTCTAAGAGTATATATAGCTTTACAACTCTCTGTGTGTATTTCCAAATTGTTCTCCAAAATGGTTGAATTAGTGCATAGCACCAGCAGTGCATCAGTGTCCCTGTTTTTCCACTTCTCCTCTAACATTTATCACTTTGCCCTTTGGTCTTTTTAGCCAGTCTGGAGGGTATAAAGTAAAATCTCAGAGTTGTTTTGGTTTGCATTTCTCTCATCAGTAGTAATTTGGAGCATATGCCTATATATGGCTTTTATTTCGTCATCTGAAAATTGTCGGTTCATATATTTTGTCCATTTATTGATCAGGAAATGGCTCTTAAAATTTTTACAAAGTTCACTTTATTTAAGTATGAGACTTTTATCTAATGGGGATTCAAGTTCATTAAAATATGCATTGTTTTAATGGGGAACATATATACTCTCAAATTGGTATACCATAACTATTTCTAGGATATTTAACTAATACCTTTGACTTTGAGAAAAGAAGAAGAAGTGGGGGGAGGGTTAAGAAAAGTAGCTAGAACAAACTACATGACAGAAGAACAGTTTCATGTTTGGGCCTCTTTTTTCCATATTTAACAATGTTTGTCAACTTCATAATAGTATATGAATTGAACCTGTGATTTAGAGAATTCTAGGATGTAAAAACTGTCTCTAACACTGTGTTAGCACCTTCTCTAACACTGATAGCATTAGAGGGCACTGAAAGGGTCACTGAATTGCCCAGGCTCACATAGCCAGTATATATCAGAGGTGAGACTTGAACCCATGGTCCTCTTATGCCATGCTGCCACTGTCAGACTAATAAGTATCTTAAATATAAATTTCATAACTTTAAGAATATATTTAACCAAAAGAGGGTCTGTGGGCCCTACCAAAATAAAAATCAAGATGATATTTCAGGAAGTAGAAAGTCTTTTCTTCTTCAATGCATGATGGCTATGTCTTCATTATAGCCCCCAATAGTGAGAATAGGCCTCAGTAAAATAAAAGCCTTGGTCTGACCAGAATCAGCCACGCAGGCCCCCAAAACCCCTCCTGTACTTGGCAACAACTAGTTGTCATTGTTCTACCCACTGAAGCCAAACATTTCCCTGAGAATCTGGACTAGATGGTTACACATTGACATATTGAATTATTATTCTATAGAAAACCCTAAGTTTTGGTGAGGTAAACTAAGTCATTGTGATAAGATTGTAAATAATTTCTAACCATTGCCCATGTAAAATGCTTACCTAAACCCTTAGCCTACCCTACTTTCTCTATAAAATACTAGCTTTGATCAATAAACTTTGTCTCTGATTGCTACCAGCTTCATTGGCCCTTCTGGCATATGTCATCCTTCTCCCTACGTCTCATTCTCCTCACCCCTTTGGGCCCCCTGAATGTTTGTCAGGACCCCCTAGGACCTGTCAAGTGGTGCCTTACTGTAGTGGCCTCCCAGAAGCATATTGATTACAGGTACGGAAAACCATTCACCTCACTGACAAGGGGCATTATTCATAGAGCAGAAAAGGCACACCAGGTGAGTTGGACTTCCCCTACCATGGTGGCAAGGGAATTAAGTAAGAGTACAGTGGAGAATATCAGGAGTAAGATAGGGGGCAAGCCAGTATCTTTTACCCACAGTTTTTCCATTTAGTAATAACCAAAGACTGTTTTAAAAAGTCTTACAAACTTTCAAAAACTTGCTAGGAGAGACAGTTGAAACCATCCCTTAAATCTTTACCACAGATTAGTTGAAACTTAAAAGTGTAGAAGAAAAGTATGTTTGTTTTAGAAAACCTATTGGAGCATGAAAAGTTATTTAGAACTAAGATTTGTCAAACGTCAGCCTAGCTTCTTGCAAAAAGTTAACCCTTTTTATGACTCATTCTTTTATTTTCTTTTTCTTCATTCTTAATGAGTCTTTTTTCCCACAGAATTCTTTAGTAGTGCAGCTATAATTTGTAACAATTGATTGTTACGTCAGGACTAAAAGAATCTAGTTTATAAAATTTATGTTCTATGTTGTCAGAGAATACATGAAATACCCGGGATATGTTGTCTGTTATCAGTCTATGTTCTATGTTCTGTGATATGTCTGTTTCTATATGTTGTCTATCTGTGATCACAATGGGAGGGTTACATTTTGGGAAAGATAAACCTCTCTGCTTTTTCCATTCATTCCCGAGGATTGGGGGAGACAGACAGAGGCCATTTGGGAAATTCAAGAAAATTATGGATTTTGAATCTCCTAAACTCTAAGATAATTTAATTGATTAAATATAAAGGACACATGTACACAATTTTCAGACATCTCTCCCCTCCTCGCTGGCCATGAAGGGGAGAGGGTAGAAATGATAAAGACAAAAAGGGGATAACTTGATCCCACAATGATAAGATGTCAGCAGAGAACAAAGGCAAAAATATAAATTCAGCATTTTTTCTCCACTCCCCACTTTTCTAAGTAGAAGGGGAGGGAGAAGAGATAAGAAATATATATAAATTATATATATATATATACATGTATATATATATATATATATATATATATATAACTTAAAAGATTTGTTAAAGATTTGAATAGGCACTGATGGTACAATGTAAAATTATTTATTGTGATAATTGGTCACCAGTTTAAAATAGAATTTCAGCAAAATTCAAGAACGTACAAAACTTATAGTGAAAAAATTATCTATTGAGACTTGCAATGTATGAGTACAGATATGAATTTTTAGACTTGCCCAAAATGCTTGTCAAACTGAATTGCAAAAAATGGGTATAAAGCATATGAGATTTTAATATCAACTTAATTGTAGATGTGATATAATATGAAGAAGATTTTGGATGATCTAAATTTTGGATAGAAATTGTTACTCTAAAATAGGTAAAAATATTATTAACATTAAGCTTTCAAAAAATTAGTAATATAAAAATATGTGCATTAAAAACTTAGTATTTTAAAAATTGGGAATTTAAATGCCATTGTATTTAATTAGAATACAAAAACTACTTTTAAAAAATGTGCAATTATGAGGAGAAATTCATGATCTTTGGATCTACATGCAATTTGTTAAAATGTAATCATGAACAACCACCTGTAAAAACACTGACTCATAGGGTACAGTGACCACTGAAGCGTACAATTGCTTAATAAACTTGTGCCAACTCAAGCTCTATAAAAGGCAAAAATGAATAAGAAGTTAATATCAACTTTATAACATCCATGATATTGCTAAAAAAAAAAAGCAGGCTTCCCTAATTCACCACAATTAAAATGCAAATCTAAAATAAATAAGAGGGGAAATTGCAGATATTACTAATAAATGATAAAAATGTAAAACATCAAAAAGAATTGGTTTAAATAAAAATTGGTTTAAATTCAACATTTTAGGTTCATTTATAAAAATGAAAAATAGAGAAAAAGACAGTTGATACAAAGAAAAATTTGTTTAGAATTTTCCTAAAGTTTTCTAAATTTTCAAAAATTTCCAAAATTACCATTTCTAAGTTAAAAAAATGATGGTGCATCCTATACAAAAATTTGGTTCAACTTAACTGGTTATCCTTATTGCAAAATAAAACTACAAAAAGCAAAAATTAACATCTATTGTGACAGCTTAAAACTTAGCTTTAAGATACTAGATCTTAGTCAAATGATGCCTACTGTGTTGATTGTCTGACCACCCCTAAAAGATTATTTGAGTAAAATGGAATTGAGATCAAAATGTAAAAAAGGAAAAAAAGGAGTTCAAATATTATGAATCTGTTATTATGAAATGCCATTGAAGATTAATATGCATTAAAATGAATAATTATGTATAAAAATTAAGTATGTGTGCATCTATACTGTAAAGAAAATTTCTTTATCACCTGAATTGGATAAGAACAAAATGTGATATGCAAACAGTATAAATGAATAATGCATTTTATTAGAAAAATTTGTCCAGCCCAGAAATCATATTGGATTTGGAATAAAGATTGTTGATTATAGACAATTAAATGACAAATTTATTAACCCCTTCTTCACAGTAAATTTAAAACCTAAGGTGTTAACAGCTTCATTGAATTTTGATATGGTATGGAAAGTAACTGCTACTTAAGCAGTCACAAATATTGGATTTTTGACAAAATTATTATACATTGAGTGTTACCAAAACATGTACCTTATTCTAGAAAAACTGAAAACATATTGTTTAAATGCAAACTATGTGTAGAATTCATTTGTTAGAAATTGATCATGTTTCCAAGACATTTCTGAGGGACGTATGAGAAAGAACACTATCCGCATCCAGAGAGAGAACTGTGGGACTAGAAACACAGAAGAAAAACAACTGCTTGATCACATGGTTCAATGGGGATATGATTTGGGATGTAGACTCTAAACGATCACCCTAGAGCAATTATCTATCAATAATATGGAAATAGGTCTTAATCAATGACACATGTAAAACCCAGTGGAATTGCTCATTGGCTGCGGGAGGGGGTTGGGAGGAGGGGAGAGAAAGAAAAATCATGTAACCATGGAAAATTTTTCTTAATTACATTTTTTAAAAAGAACTGAATAAATATTTTTATTCATTCAAAAAAAGAAAAAGAAATTGATCATATTTACTTGAAATGATATATGATTTGTATTGTAAACCAAAAGTTTAAGGTAAGTTGGCAATGATAGTGTACAAAAAATATTATATTATATATTAAGATAATGTTGATTCCCTTCCAAGTTACCAACCAGCCCCTGTACCAGCCATCATTAATCAAAATGATGTTAATGAAAATTTAACTCCCAACAAAGAATTGCCAGATGTTTAAGCATTGTTAGTGAGTACTGAAACATAGATAAAATTGGAAAATTATTGGAAAGAAAAATTTGTTATCATGACTTGCAAAATTAAAACTTTTCATTGTATATGTAAATCTTGGAAACTTCTCAGCTCCAAGATGCAATTGGTAAGATTTGTTGTTTAAGGTAAAAGCCATTGGAATTGCAGCTAATATTAATTTTGAAGTTTGAATTCAGGTATAGCTGTCTGATAGATTATATATATATATATATATATGTATATATATATATATATAGCCACCATTAAAAAAGAAAGACGTGACTGATTAATAACTCTGACTCTTACCTGAAGTCAAACAAAGTTTAATCCTTCCCCTGCTTTTTCCTTTCAAAGCAAACTGTTATATTCTAAACAAAGTGAAATAACAATTGAAACCCCAGAAATTTGAAAGTGTAGAGCAATCAAATATGTTCCACTATCCCACCCCAAGTTTTTGTTTCAATTGAAGTTATTATGAATCTCTTGTAAGTTAATTCAGTTGTATAATCACCGAACATGAATTGGAGTAACCTATTTACATTTTTTAAAAGCCAGAAATATAATATGGGGTCTAGGTTTTGGTTTTTTTTTTTTTACACAGGAAATGAACACTTATAGCAGAGAACCTTTCAAACATAGCCGAAATCTCCAAGCCACTGAAATCTATGATTTGGAAACAAGCCAAAAGAACAGTTCATGTGGCAGAACAGTCCCTGGAGATGGCAAGTCTCCCTAACACTGATCATTCTTAATCATTAACCCCAGCCCAATTATCACTATTGTTAGGGTTCAGCTACCTTGAAAAATATAACTTGTAATTATGCACACTTTTATTCTGCTATTAGCTATAACTATGTCTATATCAAATATAAGTATTTCCCCTTCTATTAGCTCAATCTTACACCACACTTATTCCACCAGAAGACAGAACAGCATAGTAGACCCACACTTAGCAAGATTTAGCACAAACATCTTACACCAAACACATTTCAGATTTGATTAGGAAGAAAAGATACATACCAGACACTAGTATATTACCCCATAACAGAGCATAATCCTTAACAGCATATTAGCATAGACTCTTAGAAATTAAATAAATTTGACTTCTACAGGAGAAGTCAGAATTTGGTTGGCTTATGGAACTGTAAAGATTAAAAATTTAGAGGAGACTGAGGCAAGATAGACTGAGGCAGGTAGAAATTAGTTTCTCTCTGTAAGGAGTATTATATTCTTATCAGGTTTATTAAAGATTAAGGATTAAAGAAAATACAGGATAAGAAAACACGTGCCTAGGCCAGAGAGGCCTAGACAAGATAATCTCACATCATGGAAGAGAGGCGTCTGCTCCAAAATGGAAGTCCAAAAGACCACAAAAGCCTTTGCAATCAGGTTAAATCCTTTCTTGATCTTGGCCCACCGGAGAATTCAGTGAGATTACAAAGCATTTTGGGGAAGTGGAGCAAGGGCTTGTGGGGATTGAAGTCCAGAGTTCAAATCCATTTTTTTTATAGAATCAAGAACTGTATGCTAACAGAATCAGGCCTAATAAAAGTAACAGTCTTAAGCTGTGATAGGTGATACTTGTCATAAAGGCACAAGGACCTTGAGTCTAAAAATCCAACTAAGGCTATGCAAAAAGCTCAGAGGGCCTTGTTGGGGAGGTGGTCTTAGTAACCCTAGAATTGCAGCCCCTGATTTTGAGGCCAAAAAAGACCCCTGAGTGGAATTCACCTTAACTCCTATGCTAAAGCAGCAAAGAAATGTCTGCCAAGGACAAAACACTATGGTCAACATACAGCATACTCTGAGACACTCTGAAAAAGGGCCCAAGTAAAAAATGAAATTTCAAAAGCTCCATTTCCAAGCAAATCAAGCTTTAGCAAAATGGAATTTAGCTTTTTAGCCATACACAATCCATACAAACCACAGACTCAATTACCTTGCCTTCATTTGTTTAATTTAAACAAAAAAGGAGCAGATATATCCCCCAATAGTGAGAGTAGGCCCCAGTAAAATCAAATGTCTGGCCAGAATCAGTCACACAGTCTAGGCATCACATGAGGCCACCAATACCCCTCCTTTACTTGGCAACAACTAGTTGTCATTGTTCTACCCACTGAAGCCAAATATTTCCCTGAGAATCTGGACTAGATGGTTACACATTGACATATTGAATTATTATTCTATAGAAAACCCTAAGTTTTGGTGAGGTAAACTAAGTCATTGTGCTAAGATTGTAAATCATTTCTAACCACTGTCCATATAAAAAGCTTACCTAGTCCCTTAGTCTACGTCACTTTCTCTATAAAATACTAGCTTTGATCAATAAACTTTGTCTCTGCTACCAGCTTCATTGGCCCTTCTGACATGTGCCATCCTTCTCCCCACATCTCATTCTCCTCACCCCTTTGGGACCCCTGAATGTTTGTCAGGACCCCCTAGGACCTGTCACTTTATTTTTGTGGCTATGGTGTGTAATTCAAAATTCAGTAAGCTGAAGGCCTGAAAAAATGCTAAATTATTGTCTAACATCCCAATCAAACAGTGGTGGGAATTGCCACAAATCACAAAGGAAGGAATACTCCTGGGGTTTTTAGAATTCAATTGTGTAAACTCATTTAGGCTGAACCATTTAAGTTTGAATGGAATTTTTTATATTGGTTCATTATTCTTAAATTGTACTTCATCTACTTACTAGCAGAGTTTAGGACTTCTAAGTAAATATATAATTTAGGAAAACAACCATTATTTCCCTAAATAACTATTGCCACTATTTTGGAAGCATTCGAGTGTTTTTCATGAAAATTGAGATTACAGTACTGTTTTTTAAAAAAGAGTCAATGCATTCCTTTTTTTAAGTCACTTCATGACAATTTGAATACTGTTTTCATTTTTTATGTTTAGCCTAGAGATTACTTTAAAAAAAGCAAAATAAAAAAAGAAGTAAAACAATTATTTAAATATTGTTTTGTTGTACAAACTAACCCAGGATTCTGTACAATTTCATGGGCTTTCTTGGTCAATATTTGAAAAATCTATAATGACTTCCAACAATTTGTTTCATTCGGTATCATACCAAGCACCATTCTAGTGTGCCCAGAGTAGTGCAAAACGCTGATAGGAACAGAACAGAAGAATATGACATGAACCTCACCCTCAGGGATTTTGAATCTTTTTAGAATGAAGAAGCAATTCTCTATATAGACCATTTCCGTGATTTATAATCTGTTCAAATGTGGTTTTTGATCAGAAAGAAAAAAGATGTTTGGTTCTTTCAAGAGTTAAAACAAGTCTCTCACAGACACCAGGTTATATAATCTATGATAGCCTGAGTAAATGAACCCAATTGGCAATGAAGATCTAGGCTTGTGTCTAGCATATAGTAGGTCATTGTTTGTTGAATTTAACTATTTGCTTAAATATTAGCCTGATATATTAGCTAGCTGCCTAGACCATCAGTTGAGGCACATGATGTGGGCACATACCCTCGAGGCCTAGATCTAGTCCAACTCCCACTCACTTGACAGATGATGAAATTAAGGCCCAGAGAAATCAAATGTATTTCACACAGATAGCCAGTGATTACTCTGGAATCTGGATTTAGAGGAACACTGGTGGAATAAAGAGTGATAGCAATGAACCAAGGGAGCCAGTGGGCCAAAGCACGGAGCCAACAGGAAAGATGTTGGGCTAGAAAGAGGCAGTTCAGAATATATATGCCCAGGAATTTCAACACAAGTAAGATTGAATTGCATAGCACCATGTCACCTCCTACAAACCTGCAGTTACAAAAATAAAAGTTTATAAGAGTCTTGGTTCTTATGGCCTAAATAAAGTCACAAGAAACAGAAAAAAGATACATGGAAAGTACTCCCTAGCACAATTTCTCACTTTTATTAGACACTAATAAATGTACGATGAAAATGTTAATATAAAGAAGATACTGGAGAGAAAGAATGAAAGAGACTCTAAGAAAAAAATATGAGAAAGTAAATCAATGTCATTGATAAGCTGAAAGCAAGTGAAGGTTAGTTTTATTCAAAACTTGATGAAGTTCTTGAAACAAAGCTAGAGCTACAATTAGAACTTGGGGAAAGTCTCAGAAAACTTCTCATCCTAAAATATTAGCACTGATCAATCATGAAAATTAGATTAATCAAGAAATAACAACAATACTAATGTAGCCATAAAAATATCTCTCATTTATATAGCACTTAAAGATTCATGACAAATCTGTCATATAAGGAATCGTCATATTATCCACATTTGACAGATGAGGGAGTTGAGGCTTAGAGGAATCCAACAACTTGAGTATGGTTATTCAACTTAGACTCTAACAGCTCTAATACATTAGAGCCATGTATCAAACTTCTCACTTCTAACTTGAAATCCAGTATTTTTCTTGCTCTAAGGTGCTGCCTTCACCCTTACAAATTCCTGGGAATTTATAGGAGACAGAATGATGCTATACAATTCAATCTTGTCAGTGTTAAGCTCTTGGAGATATTTATCAACCCTGAGCTGCCATTTTCTGGTCCAATTTCTTTTAATTTTTAATTTTTAGATTTTCTTTCTTTTTTCTCCTGTTCCTGTCAATCTTGTGATTTAGCACACTGATTCCCTTAGTTCACTGCTACCACTCTTTTTTTTTGTTTATTATATTAAAATTCCCAGCTATCTCTCACCTTCTCTGCCCTCACCACACTGGAGAAAGCTTCATTTAACAAAAATAAATGTTATGTAGATATATAGATAGACAGACAGACAGACAGACAGACAGACAGACAGACAGACAGATAGATAGATAGATAGATAGATAGATAGATAGATAGATAGATAGATAGATAGATAGATGATAGATAGTCAATAATGATTTAGAACACTTTTTTCATATAAATATAGCTTACCACTCTTTATTCCACGTGGGCTATTTTACATCCAGATCCTGTACCGGTTACTTACTGTTTTCAAATCATTCATCTCTTGGGGCCTCAATTTCCTCATCTGTAAAATAAAGGGATTGGACTAGAAGACCCTTTCAAATCTAAAACTATGATCTCATGACTGCTGAAGGTTTCCCTTCTCTAATTCCCCTGTTGCCTCTCAAATATGTCCTGTAGATTTCCTCATGTTTTATAGGGATTTATAATAATAAACATAAGAGGGGAGTAACAACAATAAAAGTCAACGAGGTAAAGAATTTTAGCACTGAGAAGAGACAATAGAGATTATTTTGTAACAAGAGGAAAATAAGACTAGGACCAAACTACAAAGGTCAGGCAACTGAGGGTTGTGCCTATAGAAATCCTCAGTCTTGAACCTTCTAATCACCTGCTTTCATCAACCTCCCTCCCTATTACGATCTCCCTATTATTCCACGTGGACTCATTGCCCAGTGATTAGCTTATATCTTCCTACTCATTCTGTCCCTGTGGTATTTTTTAAGCCCTTATTCCATCTTAGAATCAATACTGTGTATTGGTTCCAAGGCAGAAGAATGGTAAGGGCTAGGCAATGGGGGTTAAGTGACTTGCCCAGGGTCACACAGATAGGAAGTGTCTGAGGCCAGATTTGGAACCAGGGCCTCCTGTCCCTGGACCTGCCTCTCAATCCACTGATGTCCCTGTGGTGTTGAACCCCAAGCGGTAGAAGAATAGACCCTCTCCCAAACTCAGCTATATACCCTCTTATTCCTATTCCTCTCAAACCTACATCCCAAGTCCCACCTCAGCTCTGCTTACCCCTTCCATGTTCTTTCTGCAACACCTGCTCCATAATGAACAAACTTGGTTTCACATTAAATCTCTTCTTTTCTCCTTTCATCACTTGACATTCTTTCCCTTGTCACTTTCTCCAGGACCAGTTTTGTTATCCTCATTCAATGATCCTCATGGCAGAGTTGGATTACAATTTGTACCTCTTGCCATTTCCAGACTGCCTTTACCACAGTCCTATTATGTTTTACTAATTGAATCCCAGTCTTACCACAGAAGCAGATGGAAACCTTTTGTCCTTTCCTCAAGCCTTCCATACAACTCCCTTCTCTTTCTCTCTTTTGAGGAACTTGCCTCATATATCACTGAAAACATTTTTGAGGTCATTCTCTAAGAGCTCCTTCATCCCTCATCCTCATCTTACATCCCTGAAAAATCCATTGTCTGGCATTTAAAGCGATTCCCCATTTGACTCCTTCCTACCTTTCCAATCCTCGTACATACCATTCCCCTTTGTCCACTCTATGATCCAGTCATACTGGTCTATTTACTGGTCCTCAAATACAACACTACATTTCCCATCTCTGTGGTTTTACACTGGCTCTTTGTTCCCCATATATAGAAAATTCTCCTTCGCAGCTTTCAACTCTTAGAATCCCTGGCTTCCTTTAAGACTTCACTCAACTTCCTCCTCCAAAATTCTTTTTCTAGTCTCCTCAGATGCAATGAGATTCCTTCTAAGATTGTCTCCCATCTAATCTGATTAAAAAAGCAATATTTATCAGAAATGTTCGGATTTATATATTTTGTCTCCTCTTTAAAATGGAAGCCTCTCTAGGACAGAGAATGTTTTTGCCTTTTTGTGTATCTCTAACACTTAGCATAGTTCCTGTCACTTAGTAAGCTCTTTCTAAGTCTTGTTGATTAATATATTGAAACCCTTCATCTTATATTTGAGGAAACTGAGCCCAGAAGTAGTGGTATGCTGGAGGCAGCTCGACCTGACTCACAAGAGAGATGATTGTTTAAAATTTCAGTATAAGCTTTTAAACCTCATAAATCAGCAAATGTTACAAATCAGGACAGTGATCTAGTGTTTTGTTATCTGTACTTAAGAAAGTGGAGAAAATGTTAATAATGCAATTTAAATTTAAAGGTTTGTCATGAGTCTACTTTTTTTGAGAACCAGTCATTAAACATTTACCAACACACTCCTGCCCAGAAGAGTGAAATTACCTGCATGAAATCACATAGCTAATTAAAAAAACAACAACCCTTACCTTCTATCTTAGAATCAATACTAAGTATTGGTTCCAAGGCAGAAATACAGTAAGGGATAGGCATTTGGAGCTAAAGGACTTGCTTAGGGTCACACAATTATGAAGTAGCTGAGGCTAGATTTGAACCTAGGATTTTACATCTCCAGGTTTCACTATCTATCCATTGAACCATCTAACTGCCCCCACCACATTCCTTGTGTCTTAGAATCAATAGTAAATATCAACTCTAAGGCAGAGGAATAGTAAGGGCTAGGCAATAGGAGTTAAATGGCTTGCTCAGGATCACAAAGGTAGGAAGTATATGAGGTCATATTTGAACCCAGGTCCTTCCATCTCCAGAACTGGCCATCTATCCATTGTTCTATCTACCTGTCACCCAAATTATATAGCTTGTTTTTAGTAAAACTTGGACTAGTACCCAAAACTCCTGATTCTCAATCCAGTAGCTTTCCTGTTACATTATGTTAATCTTCATGGAAATAGGAAGAGCATACAATCTTTTAAAGCTCCTCTTCCTTGTTTCCCTGATTCTTCTTTTAATCCTTGTCGATATCAACTCCTTGAAAAAGAAATCAAAAGAAGGAAAGAAGAATTTTACTGAATTCCTCTGTGTTAAAGAGGAGCTAAAGAAAATTTGCCTCAAAATAGAGGAAATTAAGCCAGACTTCATATTGAAACATTGCCAAACATAGTAAGCATTTTTGATACATAATCAAGAGAAAACACCATTCGCATTTAAATGTTTTCAAGAAATCTCTATTCATATTGCCTGAAAGACCCAGGTTAGATGAATAGAATTCAATCAGATCATAGCATCATTGATTTAAAGCAGAAAGAGGCTTTGGAGGCCATTTAGTCAAATTCCCCATTTTACAAATGAGAAAACAGAAGCCTGGGAAGTAAAATGACTTGCCAAATTAGACAAGTAGGAAGTGTCAGAGGTAGGAATTGAGCCCGGGTCCTTTGGCCTCAAATCCCAAGTTGATTCTACCACTATGTGAGAATTATGGTTAGTTTTTAAAGTTGTCTCTATCCTTCAGTTAAGTTAAACTCCTGTTTTAAGTCAGTGTAAAGGGTCTTTCCCTTAAACATGTAAACCATCCCAGAAGGTAATTATTTGGGAAGGAAAAACCTTTATCTTCTTTCTTTAGCCAGGTAAGGGAATGGGGGGGGGGGGGGGAGAATGAAATTAGAGGAAGTTGGAGGTAGGGTGAGAATTGGATACTCAAGTTTTGTACTGAAAAGACTGGCAAAAACACTAAAAGCTAATAACTAGAAATAACTAGGAAATGAGCTAGATTGATGGAAATCAAAATAAGAACTCATATGAAAACTAAAATAAAGCAGCTTGGCAGAGAGCCAGCCAAAAGAAAAGTTTCCCTCACCCATACCCAAAAAACATTATCTAGCTCCCTCATATCAAGAGAGAGCCTTTGTCTGAAGGGATTTGTTAGCATCTGGACTTAGTCTCTCTGCTGTCTCTATGATTGAAGCTGGGAGCCATCATCCCTTCTGTAAAATTTAATCTCTAATAATAAAAATATTATAGTTTAGGAGGTTTATTAAATGAACATTAGAAATCAAGGAATAAAGAAGATATAAAATAAAGACCATGTGCCCATGACTGATCATCCAGTTCAAACACCTGCCTTGCCACCACCAAGCTTGGTACTGGAAGTAAAGAGGTAGGACCTTCCAGGTCCCTGCCTAATATCCCCTATCTACAGGAAGTACGTAATGACAGGAAGTCAGTGAGCACCTGGGAAATGTAGTTCTTTTTTAGGGTAACAGATTTTCAATTATACATTCCCCTGAGACCCATGGAAAACTGGTCTCTCCAATGGATCCTGTAAATATAACCAACTTTGAAATTACAATAATTTGGGGATAAAAGGAAAAGAGAACAAAACCAATGATTGCTAGGCGCATTGACAAAAAGCCTATTAGAAGGCAGTCCCCTTTGGCATAAGAGTATACAAACAAAACAAATGCATTTAATCCCACACAATTCAAATCACTACATCCCAAAGTTCATTATGGATCTTCTGGTGCAGCTTGTGGTCTTCATGGTGCCTTCTCTAAATAGTTCACTTTCTGGATTCAGAGAGGTAACATGTTTCTCAACCTAAAATTATTCTCAAAAATAATTTAAACTTTGCAATTTAGAATAATAATAATAATACATTTCCCCCCTGAAGAGGATGTTGAAAAACCCAGGGATCACTTAGGAATGCATGGTTGAGTTATGAGGTATATAAATCAATTATCAAAAGGAAAAAAAAAACAAAAACATAAAAGAAAACTAAATGGAAGAAAAAGTAAACTTTTTTGGGTGAAAGAAAAAATTCAAAATCAGAATCAAAATCTCAAAAATTTATGTACATAAAATTTTGAGTAAACAAGAATAAATTCATAACAGGCCCTTATATTAGAGTCCAATCAAAGTAATTTCTATCCCACAAATCTGTAGGACAAAATGCAGTACTATTTTACTTACTCATTTGCAGTCAAGACTATAGGAAATTGCCACACTATGGAAGACAAAAATGGGACTAGATTATAGGAGCCAGGTAGGAGCCAAATTTGAGATATGTGATAGAATATGGGACAAAGAAGACCTGCCCCTGACATATATCAAAACAGTCACAACCTCGAACCCCAAACAAGTTCAAGTCCTCTTATCTTGGCTCAGAATTTCATCAATCCCATCAGGATTGGTTGATCTATTTGACCTTGTGCTTGATTGGCACTAATGCAGTTTAGTTTTGTGCTTCTTTGGCACTGTGTAATGGCTCTTTTTGTATTCTCTTGTCCTAGAATCAGACAGAATCATTAAGCAAAGTACCATAATTATTTTTAAACAATCAATGGCATTATTTTTATAGTCTAAAGCTTTTTGGGTATGCATTGACACTAGGGCAAATGTATTTTAAACATATTACTGCAAAAATCAAAAAAGTTAAATAAGATCTCAGTACTGGTGACATGTGTTTCAAATATAAAAAGGAGAGAAAAAATAAAACTGAACTAGTATATTGCACATGAAAGAAAAAACAATAATAAAAAAGTTTTAAACACCAAAAATATATAGCTTACAATCATTGATACTGTGTCAGCTAAGGAAAGGTAGAATGCAAATGTTTCTCAACTCCCCACCCCACCCCCAAAATGAGATCCATTTCCTCTTCAAACCTGGCCATGATCCACTGTGAGTGCAAGCAAATGATTTTCACAATAAAACAGTAATACAGTAGATGATGCACATTCAAAGAAGTACCAAAGTCCCCCAAATTCACAATAGCACAATTAATTACAATAGCAAACAAACCCACAATCAAATTTCATATAACTTGCTGTATGGCAAAAAAAAAAGCAACCTATGAACTGATGGATATTTGTCAGAATTTTTACAGACATAGCAAATCTTTCAACCTTGGCAAATATATTTCTAAACAAAGTAAAACTTATTTGGGTCTAGACATTACCAAGAAATCTAGATTGTTCTGGTGGAAGTAAATTAAACTGAAGAATTTTGCAGGAGCTCTTTTTGGCTTCCTGATTCATATAAATACCTTGGTTAGAACATTTCTTTGTTTCTCTACCTTTAATACAACATTCTTTATAATATAAATATTTTAAAAATCATCCATTCAGAAACCACTAGTTAATTAAAAATTATTTCTGAAGACCCCCTTAGAATTACCATTTAAATTCTTAGCTCATTAAATTCTCCAAAGACTGTTAGTCAGGTTGAGTCCATCCATCATCTATGTGACAATTAACAAATGCAAAATGGAAGAAAAATCTGTTTATGGGCTTTACAATATTTTGTTCAGTATAGTTATAGTGGAAAGGTAACAGAAGATATCTAATAGTTAAAGCACAGTAGATTAAAATGATTCAGTTTAACAGAATAGTATTGAATACATTAATGTATGAACTTAAAACAGCAAAATTAAATCTTAAACAAAACAATCAGCAAAATACAATAAGATACAGAGACTTTCATTTTTAAAAAATGGACTCTGAAGAGGCTTAAATTTTCACCTTCAGACCCTTTAAAATTCCTTTTTCTAAAATTCAGTTCCCTATTGTTAGCACTGTGGGATTTCCCGTAGCAAGGGAGAACATGGGTTTGAGGAATCTCAAACTGGATGAATATTAGAGACTGGATAGGCCCAAATGGCAAAGGGTTGTATGGGATGAATTTCTCCCCTGAATCTCAGGCAAGATCATTGAAAGGTTCAGTGGTAGAAAGAAAAAACATCCTAAAGTTGGAAGCTCTTTGAAATAAGTAATGTACTGCTCTTTCATAGAATATGCCATGCTTATAATCAACTTCCTGTTTGTAAGAGTAACTTCCTTCTTCCCTTCCCCACCTAAGTAAAATGCTAGTTTCCCCAGAGGGAGTTAGGAAGCTAATTGTTGCCTAAGGAAAAAGACATTCCGTTTTTTGTTTTTTGTTTTGTTTTTGCCATCTGCCCTGAGAAACATCTCTAAGGACTCCTAGCTTCTTAGGTGGCAGCAATCAGCAACAGTGGTAGGGGTCAAGGCCAAGTTGGGAGGCCAATTTTAGGAGCAGAACCGGAGATCAGGAGGAGGATTTCTGAAGGTTGGGGGCTGGAGCCCGGCACTGAGTGAGTGATCTGGGTTGAGAAGGACAGGAGGAAGCAATATCAGCAACACCAGAGGCAGCATCGAGGAACAATAAAGGAGGAACAAGGAACAGAGGGCTCAAGCAGTTGTTTTAATACTCAAGCGGTTTATCTCTTCTTCACCAAGAGTCCCCCGGCTAAAAATAGCCTAGCCAGTAGAGAGAGCAAGCAACTGAGAAAAAAGCAGGAAAAGAAAAATGTAGCAGCTCCAAAGAGAGTTGGAGTTTTCAAGGGTGGGGGGGATGGGCAAAAAGTCTTGGCAGGAGAAACATGGCTTTAAAAAAAGTATCTAGGCTTTCTTAAAAAAATTGAGAGAATTTCTCGTCCCTTTTGATTGTCATCTGTAAAATTTAATCTCTAATAATAAAAATATTATAGTTTAGGAAGTTTATTAAATGATCATTAGAAATCAAGGAATAAAGAGGATACAAAATAAAGACCATGTGCCCATGGTTGATCAGCCAGTTCAAACACCTGTCTTACCACCACCAAGCTTGGTACTGGAAGTAAAGAGGTAGGATCATCCAGGTCCCTGCCTAATATCCCCTATCTACAGAAAGTACATAATGACAAGAAGTCAGTGGGCATCTGGGAAATGTAGTTCTTTTTTTAGGGTAACAGTTTTCAATTATACACTACTTACAGTCTATCTCCTTCATATCTTCACCTTGCAAAAAGCAAAATGAAACTAATAACACATAATAACAAAGAACAATTGAAACTTCTCAATGATCATATTTTTTGACCTGTCATTATATTCTTTTCTTCATGAGCTCTAGTTTTCAATCTGTGTTGTAGTGATAGATATTTAGTGGAAGTTCTAAAGAAGATGCCATCCAATAGACCTAGAAGGGATATCTGCAAAAAACTTTGGAGTAATCCAAAACATGGACCAGAAATTACTAAGAAAGGTGAGTCCCAAAATGTTGAAAGTCATTATGTGATAGAATCTCTGCAAGGTTACAGTATGAAGATGACTCTGGAACTTCAAAGGCTATTCTAGAGTAGTTCAAATTTTTTTATTTGTTCTAGCAAGATGAAAAATAGTTTTGAGTTTCATTCCCAATGATAGATGAAATAGTTTAATTGCAAAATGACTCTCAGTCTGTTGTTAGTCCATCAGTACAACATAGACAGGTGTTGTAAATACACAATGGTCCAAAACAGAGACAGAGAACAGCAGGCTGAAACATATTGGGGAAAATTACACAATGCTTTTAATACTTTCATGTTATTGGCTTCTGCAAAAGCCCATATTTTTAGCACTACTATTCTTCTTATAGTGCCATATGTCTTTGAATCTTGGCACACCTTAAACTCAAAAGTATCAAAAATTATAGGTAATTCAAAGAACAGTGAAAAGATACATAATGGTAATGTAATATGGAGTAGTAGAAAAAGTGATGAATTTGATTAAAGAGACCTGAGTTTCAATTCAAGCTCTGCCTCCCTAATATGGTTAACTTCATTGGAGGTCTTCAAGCATAGAGAATGAAATTACAAGAAACAAAATCTCTTATAATCAGAGAGATGCAAATAAAAACAACTCTGAGGTATCACCTCACACCTAGCAGATTGGCTAACATAACAGCAAAGGAAAGTAATGAATGCTGGAGGGGATGTGGCAAAGTAGGGACATTAATTCATTGCTGGTGGAGTTGTGAACTGATCCAACCATTCTGGAGGGCAATTTGGAACTATGCCCAAAGGGCGACAAAAGAATATCTACCCTTTGATCCAGCCATAGCACTGCTGGGTCTGTACCCCAAAGAGATAATGGACAAAAAGACTTGTACAAAAATATTCATAGCTGCGCTCTTTGTGGTGGCCAAAAACTGGAAAAGGAGGGGATGCCCATCAATTGGGGAATGGCTGAGCAAATTGTGGTATATGTTGGTGATGGAATACTATTGTGCTAAAAGGAATAATAAAGTTGAGGAGTTCCATGGAGACTGGAACAACCTCCAGGAAGTGATGCAGAGCGAGAGGAGCAGAACCAGGAGAACATTGTACACAGAGACTAATACACTGTGGTATAATCGAACATAATGGACTTCTCCATTAGTGGCGGTGTAATGTCCCTGAACAATTTGCAGGGATCTAGGAGAAAAAAACACTATTCATAAGCAAAGGATAAACTATGGGAGTGGAAACACCGAGGAAAAGCAACTGCCTGAATACAGCGGTTGAGGGGACATGACAGAGGAGAGACTCTAAATGAACACTCTAATGCAAATATTATCAACATAGCAATGGGTTCAAATCAAGAAAACATGTAATGCCCAGTGGATTTACGCGTCGGCTATGGGGGGTGGGGGGGAGGAAAAGAAAATGATCTATGTCTTTAATGAATAATGCTTGGAAATGATCAAATAAAATATATATTAAAAAAAAGAAATTACAAGAAGCATCAGGAAATATAATAAAGAATTAAATGAAACAACAAAAAAACTTTAGGGTCAACTAATAATGAATTCAACAATTTGGAAATATCTGTGGAAAATACAACAGAAAATTTAATGAGTGAATTTACTGGAGCACAGAATGATGGAAACAACATAAAGGCATCAAAAAAAGGAAAGAATGCCTATGAAATTCTTGTTCAGTCCTTTTCTGTCATGACTGACTTTATTATCTCATTTGGGGTTTTCTTGGTAAAGATACTGGGGTAGTTTGCCATTTCCTTTTCCAGCTCATTTTACAGACAAGGAAACTGAGAAAACAAGATTAAGTGACTTTCCCAGGATCACATAGCTAGTAAAGCTGGATTTGAACTAAGATTTTTCTAATTCCTGGCTTTGTACTCTGTACACTGTGCCACCTAGGAAATTACACAGGTGAAAAAGGTTTAGATTTTATGCATGCAAAAGAGTGAATCTGGAGTATAGACCAAGAAAATAATCTGGGGAATTATTGAGCTTTCAGACAACTGTGAAGAAAAAGAGAACCTCAAATACTGTATTTCAGGAAATCATGCAAGAAACTTCCTCAGAAATATTGAAAAAGAGGAACAAATTGAAAATTTCCTGAATTCACAGGACACCACAAAGTCAACTTACCTAGACACATAATTGCTAGAAAGTAAGTATTTTTTTTAAAAAAAAGTTCAGGGGAGAGAACATCGTTTTGAACAAATATAATGAGGAAATGCTTCAATAAGAGTACAGGATTTGAGTTGGGTTTTGAAGGATATGTAGGATTGAGATATAAGTGGAGCAGATATCTGGGTTTTTCAAATGAAGAGTCAAGTGTATAGATGCGGGAGATTTAAGATATATTCTACAAAAAAATGAATAAACCAGTTTAGTTCAATCAAAATAAGTGAATAGTGGAAAGTAAGATAGGAAAAGAATGTTTAAGCCAGACTGAGGAGATACTTGGAAGATATTTGAACAGTAGAATGGCATAATAAATACAGTTTTCTGTGTAGTATGTAAAGGCATTATTGATAGACTATCACAGTAGTCCAGAAATGAGGTGATAAAGGCCTGATCTAGGGTAGTGGCAGTGAGAATAGAAAGGAAAGGCCTGATAAAGGATACATTCTAAAAATTTGACAGAACCTGATGGTTAATTGGATGTGGTAAATGAGAGAGAGGAAGGAGTTAAGGATGACTGATGATTCAAACTTGTCTGACTAGGGTAATTTTAGTACCATTAAAAGTAATAGAAAAATAAAATAAATTCACAGAAATGATCAGCCTTGCTATATGTTACCAAAAAAATCCAATAAGAGGAGAGAAGGAAAAAAGTTCTATTCACAACTATAAAATTTATGAAATAACTGGGTGTCCATCTGCTGTGACATACAGAGTTTATATGAATTCAACTATAAAACATTTTGTGGAAATAAAGATCCTTTTTTTCTTTTTCTTAAAAAATATTATTTATTATATGGAAGGCTTTCTGAATTGGGCAAGAGGAAGGATACTAGGAAAAATTCTCATGAAATAAAAAACAAAAATATATCAAAAATTTATTTTGAAAAACAAATGTAGAATTTTTTTTAAATGGAGAAATTTTAAATAGCTGGACAGATTAATTGCTCATGGTTGGGCTGTACTAACAAAAGAAAAACAAAATTACTAAAATTAATTTTCAAATTTAATGTCATACCAATCAAACTGCCATAGGGTTAAAGAATTGAACTAGACAAAAAAATAACAAAATTCATCTGAAAATGCAAGAATCTTAGGAGAAATAATGGGGAAAACATAAGAAGGATGGGGTCCTAGAAGTATCAGACCTTTAAATATATACAAAACAATAATCATCAAAACCTTGTTACTGGTTAAAAAATAGAAAAGTTGATGAGTGAAACACATAGGGTAAATAAGAGCCATAAGAAATTGAATGTATTGGTAGCATATTAAATAAACTCAAAAATGTCCACTACGTTAGTAAGGACTAAAAAACTACTGAGAAAACTGGAAATCAGGCCAGCAGAAACTAATGTAGACCAACATCTCACACACTATGCCACAATTAGTTTCAAATGGATATATGATCTAAATATAAATAATTTTGTTGTTTGCTGTTCAATGGAGTCCAACTCTTTGTGACCCTGTAGACTATAGAATTCCAGGCCCTTCGATCCTCCACTATGTCCTGAAGTCTTTCCAAGTTCGTGTTCACACTTAAATGACACTATATTTTGATCTAATCTTTTGCTGTCCCCTTTTCATTTTGCCTTCAATCTTTCCTAGCAACAAGATCTTTTCCGATGAATCTATCTTCTCATTGTGCAGATAAAGTATTTAAGCTTCAGCTTCAGCTATTTGACCTAGTGAATAGTCTGAGTTAATTTCTTTAAGTATTGACTGATGTTCTCTCCTTGTTGTCAAAGGGACTCTCAAAATTTTTCTCTAACACCATTAATTTTAAAATGTTGCTTCTGTGGCATCCTGAAAGTTCAGCTCTTAACAGCCATGCATTGCTTTTGGAAAAACCATAGGTTTGACAATACAGACCATTGTTGGCAAAGTGATGCCTCCGGTTTTTAATATGCTGTCCAGATTCACCATAGCTTTCTTTCCAAGGACCAAGCATTTTTAAATTTCATGGTTGCGGTGATCTTTGAGCTGAAGAATATATGATCTGACACTGCTTCCATTTCTTCTCCTATTTGTCAGTAGGGCTGGAATCAGTTGGGAAGATCTTAGTTGTTTTTTTTTTTCAATATTAAACTTCAAGCCAGCTTTTACACTTTCCTCTTTCACCCTCTTCAAAAGGCTTCTTAATTTGTCTTCACTTTTTGCCATCATGTAGTAAATGTTTGGCCCCAGACACATACTGTGTCCCCTTGGCAAGGTGCTTATCCCTTTGTTTCAATTTCCTCCTCTGAAAAATGAGCTGGAGAAGGAAATACCACTGTAATATCTTTGTCAAGAAAACCCTGAATGAGTTACAAAGAGTCAGACATGACTGAAATGACTAATCAAAAAGAATACATGAATAAGCCATGAGTGCAGAACAGAGTCAAAGGTTTTATAGTAATCAATAAAGACTATGAACATTATGGAACATTTTAGTGGCTTGTTTAATAATTACTGAATTGATAATAAATTCTTTTTAATCTTCTAGACTCTAATTTGTCTGTCAATGCCATCTTCTACTTTTTCCCTCCTGGTCAGACACTGACCAACCTCTGTCCCCCTGTTGCCAGAGGCAACCCCAAATCCTCTCCCTACTCTGATCCTAAGGCCACTTTCCCCCTTCCCAATCGTAATAGGTTACTACTGTAGATGGGTACATGAGTTCATCCTAGAGACTCCCAGACCTTACCATCTGCCCTAAAGCTGCCTCATAAAAACCACTAGGTCTTTCTATATGTCCTGTAGTTAAATTCTTCTACATGTACCCCTAATTGAATCTGTATTCTTTTTTGTACCTCCTCAGAACAGAGGAAGCATTTAATAAATGCTTTTTCTTTCTTTCATTAATTAATTAACTAATTCTTTCCTTTCATAAATTTTTAATATGTGGTTTTAGTTTTCTTTTACTTTCTTTCTTTTTCAGCAATAGTAGCTGTGGATCTCTTTTGGACCTCTGCTCCCGCAGCCATCTTCATGTGAACAATGCCTCTACCTCTATTTTCTCCTCCTCCCGTTAATTCATCTCTAAATCTCCATTTGATGAAACACCCATGCCAGCCATGTGCCTATTTGAAACTTAGTTCAGTCCCTGGACCCCTCACAGCTCGGTTCTTTATTGTATTGTCTTCCTTAAATTAGAATGCCCCTGAGGGCACTGACTTTTCTGTTTGTATTTGTAGCACTTAGCATGGTGCCTAGCATGTAAAAAATAAATCTAGATATCTATCCATGACTCAAAATTTAGGATAAAATTTAAATTAATGGCAACTAGTGACACTAGCATGGGTTAGAATGATTATTGATACCCACAGTCAGGTACAGCACAGGAAAATATATACCGGATGAGCCTGGATAGAATTGTACATAGTGTCCCTTGCCCTCACTGCCCCATGGGTCATTAAAACTGGATGGTGCTCAGATGAGTAAAGGGATGTGCCCTTTGAAGGTTATTAGTCATTGAAGGGACCAGATTTATGCAGGGATGTCAGACAAAAAGTTTACTGTGGATGCTCTAGCATTGCTGTTGGAGTAGTGGGATCAAATTGCTAAGAATCACTCGGGAAAGCCTGCTCTGGATAATTGGAAAGCTATAATTAAAACTATGTCACATTAGCAAATTTGCGACAGAATTTCAGCAGCCAGTACTAATTAGAACGAGATCTTGTTTAAACTTTATGGGTTCTAGTGTTGTAAAATAGAAGGCAATCTTAGGAAAGTAAGGTCATAGACACCTCTGGCTCTTCACTGTTAATGTTTCACATGAAGTATGTAAACGGTCCATCATTGGAAGGGCTACTAATAAACTCATCTTTTGATAGCAGATTTTTTATATTTTTCTGTTGAGCAAGGAGAAAGCCTTGCATTTAGATGAAACTGTCAAAATGTTCTATTAGTCATTCTTCTGCCACTGAAACATTTTAACCAGTATTGTAGGAGAGCATCATTGTGCATAAAGAGAAAAATCTTTCTTCTCACTTACTTTACTATTATTCTATTTAACTAAATGCTTTTGGGGGGATTTTGAACTAGAAATCACTGGTCAGGCTGTTAAAAGAAAGTATTGGTAGGAGTTCATGAGGAAAAATTTCAGTGAATGTGAATCAAAATCAAGTTTTAAAAGCTTGAAGATAGCTGGGGACACTACGTGACCTAAAAATTCAAGGCTGCCATTGGTCTCACAAAGGAAATTTTAAAATGATATGATGGTGGGGGCAGCTGGTTGGCTCAGTGGATTGAGAGTCAGGCCTAGAGACGGGAGGTCCTGGGTTCAAATCTGAATTCAGACACTTCCCAGCTGTGTGATCCTGGGCAAGTCACTTGACCCCCATTGCCTAGCCCTTACCACTCCTCTGCCTTGGAGCAGTATTGACTCCAAAACGGAAGGTAAGGGTTTAAAAAAAAAATCATATGATGGAACCAAAACCTGACAATATAAAATCAAGTTTGGACAGCATTAATGTAGAAGAACAGAAATCAAGGGTCCTGCAAATAGAAACAATGGCTTAACATTTCACAAAATCCATTGATTGAGAAAATTCTTATAAACTTGAAAACATCTCAAACTTTCCTGTTACCAAAGATAAGCAATATGGAAGAGGGGGGAAATCATCAGTTGTTTGTTGCTGCAAGCAAGCAAATGCATTATGGGGGTTATTTAAAATTGCATATAAGGAACACCAAAGAAAAACAAGTGCTTGATTACATGGGTCGAGGGGGATATGTTGGGGATGTAGACTCTAAATGAACATCCTAGTGCAAACACCAACAACATGGAAATAGGTTCTGATCAAGGACACATGTAATACCCAGTGGAATTGCTAGGTGGCTATGGGAGGGGTTGGGGGAGGGGTGGGAAGAATAGAAAATGATTTTTGTAACCAAGGAATAATGTTTGAAATTGACCAAATTAAAAAAAAATGTTGAAAAAAACTTTAAAAAATTATATATAAGGAACATTAGATGACTAGAGCAGAAGATAATAAGCAGGTTTTGGCAGGGATGAAGAAAGAATGCCATTCATGTCATTAATCAATTAATAGAATTAATTTTAGAACTTCTCTCTACTCCTCATTGAATTTTTAAAAGAAAGCATTTGATCCTGACAAGCATAAAATTCTCTCAAAGTAATTAGAACAAGGGAACTCACTTCTGATAATCATTCTGAAAGGGCCCAACCTATTTAGAACCTCACAAACTAAATCAAAATTATGCAGTTTTCAGGGTCCTGAAGATCTTGCTGAGGAAAATAGATTGTTGAGGCAGCTTTTCAGTGAGTAAGAAGGAATTGCAAACAAGTCTGTTTTTTGAGAAACTTCTCGTGCTAGAGTAGTGTAGATATTTGCGTCACTATTATGGAAAATATAATCAGAAGCAACAAAACAGGATTGGAAGGATGTTCTTTCAACCAATTTAATCAATGAGCAAGTAGTTACTGAGCATCTCGTATGTGTCCAAAACTGAACTACAAGTTACCAAGACTAAAAAGTATAAAACAGCCTTTGCTGGAAAATATTTAGCTTGACAGAGACATATGCCCAAAATAAACACCAAAACTGCAAATAAAATTTTTAAGAGAAAATCATGTAATGTCTGTTCAAATATATGAAATAGAATAGGGAGTAAACAAACATGTGCTATATTGCTCTCAGAGTCAAAACTGGGACGGATAGGTAGAAGTAACAAAACAGATTTTGAACCAATATAAAAACAGCAACAACTTTCTAACAATTTGTGCTATGCAACAATGGGAAATAGCTTTGGTGGAGGGATGAGTCATCAAATGAAAGGTTTACAAGCAAAGATTAGAGGCCCTTTGTCATTGATCCTATAGAGCAGTGATGGTAAACCTTTTAGAGATGGAATGCTGGGCCCCGCCCCCAACCCTCCCCCCAATGAGTGCTGTGCCCATCCCCCCAGCTGAGTTTGGTGACTCCCCCCCCCCCTCACATGCTGGACATGCCCTGCCCCCACACACACATTACCCCACTCAGGGGAGGGAGGAAGTGTTACCATTGGGCTGCAGGATGGAGGGGTGGGTGAAGTGAGGAATGTCTTCAGCAAGTGTAGAGCACTTGGACTGCTCCCCTCTAGCTCTGCGACCTGTCAGTTGTCCCTCTACCCACTGTGTGGCTTCCATTGGGCTGCTGGGCAGAGGAGTGGGAGATGTGGGAGAGGGGGAGGGGAGCAGCTCCACCTGAGTCTCTCTGCCTTTCTAATAATGAGGGGGGTGGGGTGGGGAGGGAAGGTGACTGAGTGCCCACAGGGAGCGCTCTGCATGCTATCTTTGGCACCCATGCCATAGGTTTGCCAGCACTGTTATAGAGAGTACTAAGGCATTTATAAGGAGTTCAAATCTTTTACTTGGAAGAATTAGATCCTAGAATTTTTTTTTAAAACCCTTACCTTCCTTCTTGGAATCAATACTGTGTATTGGCTCCAAGGCAGAAGAGTGGTAAGGGCTAGGCAATGGGGGTCAAGTGACTTGCCCAGGGTCACACAGCTGGGAAGTGTCTGATGCCAAATTTGAACCCAGGACCTCCCATCTCTCAATCTAGTGAGCTACCCAGCTGCCCCAATTCTAGAATTTTGAAAAAATTCTAAGGTGTGATGGCTGATGGCTTATATAGTCAGTCAGAATTGGGCTAGCAAGTTACCCTTTTGACCCTTTACCATTTATTACAGATTCCACTGCTAGACATTAACCTCAAGGAAGTTAAAGTCAGAAATAAAAGTCTCATAGATACCAAAACAATCACATAGTGCATTTTGTAGTAGTGAAAAAATGGAAATGTTGATTGAGAAATGACTAAACAATTGTACTTGAATATAATGGAATATTACCTCAGTGTAAAATAAAATGAATATGAAGAACTCAGAAACAAGGAAAACGGAAACTGATCTGCACAGTGAAGCTAACAGAATGAGGAAAACAATATATAAGATGACTTCAACAATATAAATTGAAAGAATAATAATATGCAATCAAATATAGTTATAATGGCTATGCTTAGCCTTGGGAAAGAACTGCGAAAATGCACCTTCCTCACTTCATAACAGAAGTGGGACACTTTAGGTGTGGAATATTGCATTTATTGTCAGATGTAACCAATACATTGGTTGCTTTTGTGGAACAAGGAATGACCCAGAGAGAAGGTCAGGGAGAAGGAATAGATTTGACAATAAATATGATATTAAAAAATCAGTAAATTTTGTTTAAATTTAAAAGTTTTTATTGTCAATGTTTGTCAAATTATTTGAGGGAAAGAAAAAATTCTTCCATAGTGTGGAATACAGGGGATCAGGAGAATGTTAAGAGTGAGGATTAGAGTTGAGGAGGAAAGCATAGATGGCATGCTTTTCAAATTGGAGAAAGCACAAAGCTAGAATGACTAACTGGGATGTTGGATGGCAAAATCCAATAAACTGAATCTTATATACCAAAACTTAATGGGAACAAATATAAAGGGCTGCACTCAACTAACTGTTCAAATATAAATGTCAAGGATAGGCTAGTTGGAATGAAAAACGCTTAGGAATTTTAGATGAATGGAAACTCATTATGGAACAATGGGTGTGATTTGGTTGCAACAAAGTCTAATGCTATCTTTGCCTGCGTTAATAAAAATACAATGTATAGAATGTGAGAGTTTATTATTAGGATTAAAAGATAATACATGTAAAAGCACTTTGTAAATCTTAAAAGTCTGTATAAATGTAACGTAGTAGTAGTAGTAATAGTAGTAGGTGATAGTATCAGTAGTAGTAGTATCAGCTAATCATCACTGGAAGATACATACTAAGTATTAATTTGAGAATTCAAATGATCATTCCCCAGCTTTGCCGAGCTCATCTTCAGAATACTCAAATCGATTTGTGATCTCATTGTTTTGGAAATTCCCCAATTCCCTCCAGTGATACAAATTGCAACCCATCCATGCCTACCCATCTGTGCAGTTCTTGTTCACGTCTTCCCAGAAGTTTGCTTGAGGAAGTCTACCCGATGTGTCTTTACTTTTTCCTGATGTAGTGAGGGGTACCAGTGGAACACTCTGGCTGACCATCTGTCATTCCTTATTCTTGCCATGTGAATAACCCATCATTTCATCCTATCAAACAATATCTTGATGACATCTTTTACTTAATGTCTTTAAGAAAAGAATTTGTAGGCACTGAACATCCTAAGCATCAAATAACACATAAAGACTGAAATAATTTATATTTTAACACATGGAAAAACATTGGCCATTGACTTGGGACTTATCACTGATTCACTTGTCTATGTACACTTAGACTGTCACCGACCATTGATTTGTCAGAGCTAATATCAGAATCAGTGAAAACAAACAATAAGAAAGAAAGAGAAAAAGATATGGCACCAATTAATTGAAAGAACTTAACTTTTGAAAATTGGTTAGATAGGAAAGGGACAATAGAAATGACAATGACAGCAAGTGTACAAATTTTATTAAGAAGTTTAACCAGTATAAAATGTCGCAACAAGGAGATCAAAAGAGTTCAGCGAGTATCATAGACAGCAAATATCTTGCTTGCTAAATGGAGAAAGATGTATTTGTAGCTCATTTGTAAAATCTTATGGAAGAGAATGATGTAGAGTTTTGAACTTTTAAAGTGGAGAAAAGCAGTAGAGGAGTGATAAAGGAATAATCCAGAAACTTTGAATGACAGAACCTGGAAGAAATGCAAAGGTTTGGGGGGGGGGGTAGGGGGGAGATGGTTGAGAAGGCTTGGAATCTTGAGGGAACAGGAGATTCCAAGGAGAGGCAGTTGATCTCTCTCTCTCTCTCTCTCTCTCTCTCTCTCTCTCTCTCTCTCTCTCTCTCTCTCTCTCTCTCTCTCTCTCCACAGCAAAGGTGACGGTCTGATCAGAGATTGTCTCCTGAGCTATTCAAATCCCTCATTGATCCTAACCACCATTTCCCCCCAAAGATACCAAGAAGTGTGGCAGAAATCCGAGAAGAATAAGAAGATCTCACACAGCTCCTGTGACACCCTGGGTCTGGATATTGGCCCTGCTGTGATAAAGACCAGGGGTCACAAAACCCTGAACCTCTCAGAGGCCAGGCTCACAAGCCTGAGTCTCTCAACTTTGGAAGGAGGGGAAGGGAGATTTTAGACAGACAGGGACTTCCTTTATCTTTTTTCCTATAGATCCCAAACTTCAGACATCTTTTCTTATTTTACCCCTAACCACAATTATTAGAATAAAGTTGTTAGTTATCCTAAATTGACTTCCTTGACACAGTGGAAGAGGGAGAGAGCTGTTTTCTCTCTCTTTCCCCAAGAGAAGAGGTTCACCTATTAAATTATTATTAGTTATTAGAGGGGAGTAAAGGCAAGGTTAGTGGGGAGACATATTTGAAGAATACTGAAGTGGGGGATCCATCTCACCCTCCTACCTTCTGGCCATTTATCATCAACTCTTTCTCCATTCTACCCAAACCAACCCTCTAATACAGAGGACAAACTTATTTAAAGAGAGTATGGCAAGACATATAACTAAGTAAAGTCATGCCAAGGATATTCAAAGGTAAATATAGAAAATATTTGCAAAAATCATTGTAGAAAGGGGGCAGTTATATGGCTTAGTGGATTGAGAACCAGGCCTGGAGACAAGAGGTCTTGGATTCACATATGACCTCAGAAACTTCCTAGCTGTGTGACCCTGGGCAAGTCACTTAACTCCCACTGCCTAGCCCTTACTACTCTTCTGCCTTGGAAGCAATACATAGTATTGATTCTAAGATGGAAGATGAAGGTTTTCTTTTAAAAAAAAATCATTATAGCAAATTATTTTTCTTCATCAAAGACAATGGATATACCACACTTAACATCCAAGTCCTGGATATGTTTATAGAGGAGGTGGAAATAGTTAATAAACATTTATTAAGTACCTACTATGTACCCTGAAATGTGCTAAACATAGGGATACAATAAGAGGTAAAAGACAGTCCATCCCTCAAGATATACACTAATCTACATACAGAATAATTGCTAAATAATTAACAGAGGTGACACTCGAATTAAGAAGGGTTGGGAAACCTTTCCAGTAGAAGATGGTATTTTAGTTGGGATTTAAGGAAGGAAGCAAGGAAAGTCAAGAGGCAGAGCTGATGAGGAAGAGCATTCCAGGTATGGAAAACTGAGAGCAAAAATGCCTGAAGTTGAGAGATTGAATGTTTTGTTTGTGGAACTGAAAGGAGGCCAGTGTCCCTAGGTCAAACAATATGTGCCAGGGAGTAAGGTATAAGACTGGAAAGATAGAAAGGGGCTAGGTTATGAAGGGTTTTGAATGCCAAGTAGAGGATTTTGTTTTTGACTCTGGAAAGGATCGGGAGCCAGTGGAACTTGTTGACTAGGGTGGTGTCATCATTGGACCTACACTTCAGGAAAAAATCACTTTAGTGATTGAATGGAAGGTGTTATTAGAGTGGGGAGAGACTTGAAACAGACATAGCCACTGGCGAAGTCTTGTAATAGTCCAGGTGTGAGGTGTTGAGAGCCTGTACAGAATGGTGGTAGTGTCAGAGAAGAGAAGAGGATGTGCTAGAGAGATGTTGCAAAGATAACCTTTACAGGCCTTGGCATTAGTTTGCATTTGTGGAGTTGAGTGAGGAGTTGAGAAGAGTACCTTGAAGTTTAAGGGATAGAGGCGATAGTGGTGTAGTAACTGTAGTAATAGGGAAGGGAGGAGGAGAGGGAGAGCTTAAGGGGAAAGATAATGCATTCTGTTTTGAGTTTATTTCTACTAGACATTCAGTTCTAAATGTTTGAAAGGCATTTGGAGATGTGACATTGGAGGTCAGCAGAGAGTGGGACAGAATATATTTAGATTTGAGAATCATCAGCATAGAAATGTTAATTAAATCCATGGGAGCTGCTGAGATCACCAAGTGAAGAAATGTCAAATGTCACGGAAGAGAATAAAGATGGGAAAAGCAGATAGATTGGATCAACTATTTATGGAGGAGATGTACACTAGAGGTGACACAATTGGTTGAATATTGAAGTATTGATCTATGAGATATCTAAAGAAAGGGAAAGTACTAAAGATATGGGGGAAAATTGTTGGACCTTAATATCACAAAAAGTCCACTGAGAGAATATTAAGAACTACTGACCTACATGCTTAATCTCTCATCTTTATAAAATCTTTATGAGAACATACGCTAATGGAGGCAATCTGTAATAAGGGTAGGAGGAAACAAAACAGGTTTTCTGAAGCAACATCTAACAGTAGATGACATTTGTACCTTTCCTCAATTAATTGAAAGCCACAGAAATAATTTTGCTTATTTTTGTTGATTATGAAAAAAGGTATTTTATTTGGTAGAATAAAATGCTGTCTTACAGAATTGTTTTTTGCAAATTAGTTGTCTTCTAGCCATCAAAATCATCATCAAAATCATTAAAATTTGCAACATATAACAAAACTATGCCTATTCACAGCAACCCTCTAATAATAAACATCAGGTAAGACATATAACTCTCTCTCTCTCTCTCTCTCTCTCTCTCTCTCTCTCTCTCTCTCTCTCTCTCCTCCCACCCCCTCCCTTGTGGGTGGTGAGGTCCTCCAGATGTTCCTGTTTGTGGATGACCATATGTTATTTATATCAAGCCTCAGAACATTGTAGAACCTCCTGGAAGAAATCTGTAACATTGCAAAGGTATTTGACCTGCCCATCCACTTAGGAAGATGTATGGGTGGAAGCATATTTATTGCTCAGATTTCAAAATTCATTTGGATGGATGCCCTAGAGATTATATGTTATTGGCATGCAATTAGGTAAGAACAGTACAAAAAAAGTTGGTATCCAGAGATGAACAAGTAGAAGAGAGGGGGCTGGATTGTCTTCAGGAAATTGCAAAGCTTTTATTAATCCCAAACTTCTCATGAAAACAAAAGTCAATCTATTCAATATTAATATTCTCTTTCCTGTGCAACTATCTGGCAACAAGAATTGGATATAACTAGCTCCAAAGAATGAAAAAAAAATAAGTATCATACAAACAGAAGAGAAGAGACACATGGTGGGAATGAGGCAGCTGCAATATATAACCAATGAAGAACTCAAGAACTGGAGTAAAAGAACTCCCCTTCATCCTAATGAATTCCTGTTTGGTTAATGGATTAAGTCTCTGGTTTGTTTTTTGAAACTCTTCAGTTATGCCCTTTACCTTTGCTGCTATTGCCTGCTCTACTGTAAAAAACAAAAACAAACAAACAAAAAACCCCTATGTCTTGGATTTGGTGAATATTCCTGGACTACTCCTTCCTTTGAAATCTGTTCCTCTGGGCTCCTGCCCCCTAGTACTATGAACTGACTCTATTCCACCTATCATTTGCTATAACTATTTGGTCAAATGACAAAACAGTTTTATTATAGTTTGTACTCATCAGGCCATGTGTAGAGTGTTATGATACTTGCAATATATTTGAGAAGGGACAGTCACAACATGCAATAGGTGCAAGAGACAAGTCATTAAGATGATGAAAATGTTAAAAACCTTATAAATTGATGATTTTTTAGAAAGAGAAGATTGCTGGAAAAGAGAAGACTTAAGTAGCCATGAAAATTGTCTTCAAATATATGAAGATCGGTCAGTAAAAGAGGTAATAGACATTCTGAATAGCTCTAGAGGGTAGAACTAGTATCAATGTAGAGTGGATTTTAGATCAATGTAGGGAAGAATAGCTACACAAAAATAGAATGGGCTAGGTGGGATAATTAAGTCCTGGGCCTGAAGTCAGGAAGACATTTTAATGAGTTCAAATCTGACCTTAGACATTCACTAATTGGGTGACCCTGAGAAAGTCACTTAACCCTATTTGTCTCCATTTCATCATCTGTAAAATGAATCAGATTTCCCTCAATTTTTTCATTCTTTTGGTTTTTTTTATAGTGTCCTGCTGCCTTGTGAGGTCACTTAATTCTAGTTGTTTTATTCCAGTTCTTAAAGACTGGATTTCATCCCTGGCTTTTTGGTCTTCCTTCTCCTTCTGGTCTGATTTTCTTTGGAGGTCATCTTTCATTCTCTTACCTCATCTCTCATCTCCTTTGCCTCATCTTTCATCTTCTTTGCCTCATTTTTCATCTCCTTTGCCTCATTTTCAAGCTGGTTGCTTTTGGCTTTCAAGACACTATTTTCTGTTTCCAGATGACTTATCTTAGTTTTAAAAGACTTTTCCCAATTGTCTTCAGCCTCTCTTAATTGTATTTTGAATAGAATTTTGAGTTCTTCCAAAGCCTATAGTCAATTCACTGGGATTGCTGATTTATCGTTTCCTGATCCCTCCTCCTCTGTTCCATTTGCTCTTGGTTTGTTGTCTGTACAGAAGCTGTCTATTGTAATTTCTTTCTTCTTTTTCTGTTGTTTGCTCATATTTACCCCTTCTTTGCTCCCTGTATTTGTCTGTGCTCTTGCTCCTCTCATTTTTTTGGTTTTGGGGCTTTCTGTCAGTCTCCTCTCTTGGAGCTTTGACAGGAGATCTCTCCATGCAGTCTGATGGGGTGTTGGAGTTTGAGCTTCCCTGGCCTCTGGAGGTTTTTGATTGGATTAAAGTCCAATTAAAGTCTGTGGGGGAGGAGTGTTGGAGCTTGGGCTTCCCTGACCTCTGAAGACTTTTGATGGGATTAAGTTCAGCTGGGTGGGGCTGGGTATGCTCTGAGGCCAAAACCTCCTAGAAGGCTGGAGCAATATGGAGGGTCTCTGCAGCTCTGACCAGGCTTCCCACTCTATGCTCCATCTCCAGCTCCTTCCCCACCACCTGTGTTTGATGCTCTGAGCCTGGCACAGCCCTGCCTGCAAAGTACACCCTCCAGACCAGCGCCTTTGCCTGCTCAGAAGTTCCCGGTGCTGCTGGAGGCTTAGCACTCTAGGTAGGGGGCAAGGGGGTCCTAGGACTTTCCTTTTGCCTTCCCCTTAAACCTGAGTGTTCTAAGATTCCAGCTTTTGGGGGGCATACCTTTTGAATTGAGTCCAGCAGGAGGGTTCCTTGGCTCTGTCTTGTGGTTAGGTTTGATTTTCAGTCCCCTGGGAGCATTCAGTTTGTGATTGGTAAGGAAGGGTATTCAGAGGTCTGAAATTCTGCTGCTTCTAGGCCACCATCTTGACTCTGCCTCCTCTGTAAAATAAATCAGAGAAGGAAATGGCAAACCATTCCAGTATCTTGGTCAAGAAAACCCCAAATGAGGTCACAAAGAGTTAGAAATGACCAAAATGACTGAACAACATGATTGCCCCAGATCACTAGTAGTATTAAAATAGAAGTTGGATGACTACTTGCTAGATATATTGTAGAGGAAATTCATGTTTTGACTAAGTTAGATTAAATGACTCTTAAAATTCCTTCCATCTCTGCAATTCTGTTAGGGAAGAAGATAAGAATTCAGATAGTGGGGGTGAGAATAAGCATTTATATAGTGCCTACTATGTGCCAGGTACTGTGCCAAGTGCTTTTTTGCAAATATTATATCTCATTTGAGCCTTGAAACAACCCCATGATATAGATTCAATTATCCCAATTTTACAATTGAGGAAACTGAGGCAGACAGAAATTAAGTGACTTGTCCCATTCATAAATGTCTAAGGCTGAATTTGAATACAGGTCTTTCTGATTCAAGGTGTGGTACTCTATCCACTAAGTTAATATCATACATGTAAATACATATTACACATACTATACTGTGTTTCTGAATAAACTGATTATAATATTTTAAAAATTACACTATGTGGGAGATTAAATCAAATAGTTATTGTATTTCTCTTAAATTTAAGTTCTATAATAACAATATTTGGGGTACTACTTCAGTCCAAATTTATATACATATATGTGTGTGTATATATATATATATATATATATATATATATGTAAGAGAGCAGTTGAACGATACATGTGTTATATTTACTGTGAGAAAGCTATCCATTGTTGCTACGGGAATTAATGGAAGTAGCAGCCATGGTAGGTGTTCTCTAGATCAAGGAAATTCAAGAGAAGATAGAGAATGGAACCTTGCCATGCAGAGCATGCACAAGTGCAGTGTTGCTTAGTCAATACTAAAATCTGGCTTTGTATCCACTCAGTCCTTTGCCTTACACTAGGCCTCCTGGACTTGAGTGTGCTTAGTTTTAACCCTATCAATTCTTCAAAAACATTTATTCTTCCTCAGTCAGTTAAGAAGCATTTATTAAATTCCTTTTATGTGTCAAGCACAGAGTGGGCACAAAGACAAAAATGAAATTTCTCTGGATTCAAAGAGCTCATAGCCATTTCAGCACCATAATCAGCAATCTGCACCTCCATCCCCAATTTTGGTCTCTGTTTCTGACTTCATTACTTCCTGAAATTTTAAGATGTGTCTCTCTGGCCACTAAAACTTAACTGTTCTCTCACGATTATACACTTACCCTTACCTCACATCTTGTGTAGTTACATAGGATCCTCTATTTAGAACCGAAAGGGACTTGGAGGTCATTTAAACCAACCCCAACATTTTACAAATAAGGACTTGCTCATGGTCACACATTTCCCTTCTGACTCCTTCCTCTCCCTTTCTTCCTTACTTCTGAGGGAAGGCTTATATGTCATTAATATAACCAATAGCATGGAATCAAAGTTCCTCAGAACTGGGAAAGCACTTGAGAGGCTATCTCAAAATATAGGTGAAAATAGTTGAAAAACACTTCTCCCCCAATCGAGGTGCACACTCTCCTCTTGCACACGCAAAGTCTCGTGGGTAGAGTGGAGGTATAACACAATGGCAATGAAGCACACATGGAAAGAACACATGTAATAGAGGGATCCCTCCTGACTTCTAGCCCAGGAAGGCTTTTTCTTCCTTTTCTGAGTGTTCAGAAAATTTTCATTAGGTGTAGCTCTCTGCTAGGATCTGTGCTTGTCTACACTCTATAGCCAGTGTTTCTCTCCATCAAAAGGGCTCACAATGTCTCAAGCTTTCATGATCCTTTGATGACTGACTCTCTTTCCACATCCATCCATAGGTACTTCCACGTTCATCAGCCACTGCTCCCCTTTGAGTGGACTTTGCTACAGATCCCAGATTTTTTTTTAACCCTTACCTTCCATCTTAGAATCTATACTGTGTATTGGTTCCAAGGTAGAAGAATGGTAAGAACTAGGTAATGGGAGTTAACTGACTTATCCAGGGTCACAGAGCTGGGAAGTGTCTGAGGCCAGGTTTGAACCCAGGATGTCTCATCTCCAGTCCTGGCTCTCAATCCACTGAGCTACCCAACTTTCCCTCCTGTAAATATTTTAAAACATATTGATTCTTGTCCTTTTTTCCTGATCATCTTAGGAAATGAACCGAATATGGTAGAATTGCTGGGTCAAATATAGTTTTATAACTCTCTGAGTATAACTCCAAATTGCTCTCCAAAATAGATGGATCAGCTTACAGTTCCACTAATAGTGTATTAGGGTTCCCATTTCTCTATATCTCCTCCAACATTTGTCTTTTTGCCCTTTTATAAATTTAGCCAATATGATAGGCTTGAATTGATATCTCAGAGTTTTTTTTATTTGTATTTCTCTAATCAATAATGGTTTAGAGCATTTTTAAATAAAATTACAAATAGCTTTATTTCTTAATCTAAAAACTGTTTATATCTTTTGACTATTTATCAGTTAAAGAATAGCTCTCCATTTATCTCTTTGGAATTTCTATCTGGTGTTGCTAATTCTGCCTGCTGGAGCCAATTAGAATGAATTAATTCCCTTTTCTACATGTTGTTCTTGTTGTTTAGTTATTTAGTTGTCTGACTCTGTTACTCCATAGACACACAGGCATCTCTGGCCCTTCTGCCCTCTGCTATCTCACTTCCATGGCATTATCTATCCATCTCATTCTCTGCTGATCTCCTCTCCTTTTGTCTTTAGTCTTTCCCAGAATCAGTCTTTTTCTGTCTTCTCATTATGTGGCCAAAGTATTTAAACTTCAGCTTCAATATTTGTCCTTTTGGGGATTTAAGTAGTTTTTCTGTTGTGTTTGACATTCTGTGACCTCATTTCGGGTTGTCTTGGCAGAGATACTGGAATGGATTGCTATTTCCTTCTCCAACTCATTTTAAAGATGAGGAACTGAGGCAGATAGGGATAAGTGACTTGCCCAAGTTCATACAGCTTGTAAGTTTTTGATGGATAGTCAGAGTTACTGTCTTTAAGTATTGATTGATTTGATCTCCTTGCTGTCCAAGAAATTCTCAAAAGTCTTCTCCAGTACCGTAATTTGAAATCTGCTTCAAATACATGGAGATAGTTATCAAGTCTTCTTTTTTCCAAGGCAAACATAAGCAGTTCCACCAACTGATCTTCATCAGGCATGACCTAAAAGTCCTTCACCATTCCAGTTATTTTCCTCTGCTTGCTCTTCAGCTTATAAATGCTCTTCCTAAACTGCAGATCCCAGAATTGAACACCAAAATCAGATGTGACCTGTCCAGGGCAGAATTATCACCTGTGTAGTCCCAAACGCCAGGTCTTTCTAAATGCCACCTAAGGGTGCATGAGCTTCTCAGGCAGACAGTCACTATATCATACTATAATCTGTCAGTGGTGTGTACATAGTACACTTATACCATAGTACAATTATTATTGACATTGTTTGACCCAGCAGTTACAGCCAAATGGTAGATGGAATAGAGTCAGTTCATAGTACCAGGAGAGAAGAATCCATAAAAACTTCAAAGGAAGGAGTAGCTCAGGAATATTCCCCAAATCCAAGTCATAGTTTTTCAGCAGAACAGGCCATAGTAACAAAGGGAAAGACCATAACTGAGAAGTTTCCAAAACCAACCAACCAGGAGCTTAATCCATTAGCCAAAGAGGAATTCAGCAGGATAAAGAATTCTTTTAATCTCACACTTCAGAGCTCCTCATTGGTTCCCCATTGTTACCACTGGCTCATGCCCACCATGGGCTTCTTCTTTTCCCTCTGTGTGATACCCATATAATGAGCTTTCCGGCCTCCAAACTCCCATTGATCCTGGCGCTTCTCCGGAACTAATACAAGAACACTCTAGAACTATTTTCTTTAATGGGACTGTTTTGTTGTAACAAAAGCATCAGAAGGGGAAAAAAATTAAGAAATTGCCAGGATTTTTAGCAGAATGCCAGGCTATCACATTAGAGCCATTTTTAGTCGGTTCCAATGTATGTAGATTACTTTAGTAGAGGAAAGCTGGAGGACTACATGAGACTGTAGGTTTTGAGAATCTTTTGTTCACTTGAGTCTTGAGGGAAAGGGGGAAGAATGAGATTGTCTGACCTAGAAGGAAAATCCTCAGGAGCAATATTGGCTTGAGACATCAGAATGCCTGAATTGTAGCTAAGTTTTTAACTACAATAACTCCGCCAAGTAGCTAATTGAAAGCTTTTGACACGAGGAGTGCAAGAAGTGACGAATTCAGGTTTGCCCTTCAGGTTGAACTTGACAAGCATCAGCATTAGCAGCTCCATATTCAGACTTAAGCCTGGAAAACACAGTCTGCAAAGGTTTCTGATTTTAAGAACAGACTGAGTGAGATTGCCACAGAGATCTGGGGGAATAATTGAGGATAAATACTGATTTATAGTCATTGAAGTTTTTCTTTTGTAAGAATTTATCTTTCACATGGAAAAGAATATGGATGTTTACATTAGATATTTGTGTGTATATATATATATGTATATATTTGTTGTTCATTTATTTCAGTTATGTCCAGCTCTTTGGGACCCTATTTGGGGTTTTCTTGACAAAGATACTGACGTGGTTGGTAATATCCTTCACAAGCTCATTTTACAGATGAGGAAACTGAGGCAAACAGGGTTACGTGACTTGCTCAGGGCCACATAGCTAGTAAATATCTGAGACTGGATTTGAACTTAGGCTTTCCTCACTTTAAGTCTGGTACTCTACCCACTGTACCATCTAGCTGTCCAATATGTATATATGCATATGTCTGTATATCTACACACACATCTAACATACATATATAGGTATATATGTGTGTGTGTGTCTAATGCAAGCATCCATGTGTTATATATGTGCATATACATCCATATATACATATCTGGAAGAACAAAAACTTAGCCCTACCATAACCTCAGGTTCATCTAGAGTTAGAATTTAAATTTGCTGCACAAAGACTCAGAGATAATAAGAAGCATCAATAGGGCACATCTTACAAATCCAATCCTAATAAATGACTACAAATATGCCTTTTTAAAAGGTCATCTTTCTGTACCGTCTGTGTGACCTTGGGCAGATGATTTAAACTCTCAGTACCCCAAACTACTCTCTAAGACCATAAACAACAGAGCAACAATTTCAGAATTAAAGACAAACCAGATCAGATACATTTTACAACAACGTATAGGGAGAGCACTTTTAATCAAACAAGGGAAAGAAGCAGTCATGAATGGTAAATTAGCTCATTTTTATTAGATGAAAATGAACAGCTTTTGTACAAACAAAACAAAATTGGAAATAAATCTTTGCCAGGGCATATCGTTTTTAAGGGCCTGATAAGCAGGCTATGCAAGCAACTAAAATATGTGACCAAAGCCCATCCACAAAAGATCAAAAGATATGAACAAATGGTTTCATAAGAAGAAACAGCAACAATATGGGCAACACTGCTACAGATCACAAAAGATAAGAACAATGTACGTGTCAATACCCAAAGTGTAGAAATGTTCATAAAATAACTGGTTTCTTCAAAAGTCTGCCATTTCTTCCATTTTAAGGAAGGGTCCTCAGGGCGGCCATGTTTACTCCTTATTCTTCTCTATATCCTTCTTTGGTCTCTCCAGACATCTTTCTTTATTTCTCTCCTTTTGAAGACTATAGATAAGCTTAAGAAGATTTATAGAGACTAATGCAAATAAAAATAAGTAGAACCAGGAGAACAATATGCACAGTGATTACCATGACAAAATAGAAAGAATAATAACAAAACAATTGAAATTGAATGTTGGGAAATTAAAAGACTAAATGTGATCCCAAAGAAGAGATATGAGGAGTCACTCTCCTTTGCATAGTTTGGGGACTATGAAACACTGCATATAATGTCAGACTTTTGGGTTGGGTCAGTTAATTTTGCCGACCTATTTCCCTCCCACCTTTTTTTTTTATGCTTTGTCTCTGACAGGAGAAACAGTAGGGATATGCTGGGAAATATAGGTAATGCAAAAACAAAAATCAATGAAAATGTATTTTAAAAGATAAATTGCAAACCAAGTAATTCTTGAATTGGTGGAAGGACTTTCTTTAAGGGAGTTCCTTTGATCAATGAAATCTAAGATCCAGTCCCCAGACAAACAAAAATAAGCATATTTTAAGTAAAGGTTTGGAAAAAAGGAGTCAGATATGAAATGCTGGGATTTACAAGAATTATGTAGTTAGATCACAGAGCTAAGAAATAATAAATGGAATCATAACTAGGTGGCTAGATCAAGAGAAACAAAGAAATGGACTGGAGGATTCTTTTTCATGAAAACTGAAAGAATGCAGAAGGAAGGTGACTGAAAGGTTGGGTTGGAGGAACTAAGATTAGCATCAGAAGTGAAACCCTCAGGCACAGCAAGAATTTCAGGAATTAGTCAAATAGTAATTAAATGACTTCCACCAGTCATTTCAGCAACCCATCTTTGCTTGGGTAGGTGATATCTCCTTCCCTCCTAAAAGTAAAGCACACTATATATAAAAATGAAAGTGAATTAAAATTAATTTTGTTTTGTTAAGCTTTAGAAAATTTTGCCACTCTTACCTTCCTCAGACATAATTAGGCTCACTGTGGTGTACTGTAAAACTAGTTACCATAAGTGTTTACAAGTGCTAATTGGTTATGGGGGTAGTATTTGGAAACATTTTCTCTTCCTGTAATTTCTTTGCAGTTCTGTCCAGGCTTTAGTAAAAGTCTAAGTGCTACATGGATGTATAGGTTGAATCTATGTTCTAATAGGCTAAATGGATTACAGCTCTATTAACTTCTCTTTTCAATGGCTTATTCTTTAAAGAAACTATAATACTCACCATTCCCTAATAATATTCTGTACTTTTTCTCCTCTATGTCTTTGTTTATATAATTCCCTAAATCTGAAATTGCCAGCTAGGTGGTACAGGGGATAGAACTCTATGCTAGAGTCAGGAAGACATACTCTGAAGTTGAACTCTGGCCACAGATACTTTTTAGCTGTGTGACTCTGGGCAAGTCATTTAACCCAGTTTGCCTCAGTTTCCTCATCTGTAAAATGAACTGGAGGAGGAAATGACAAACCATTTTGATACCTTTGCCAAGAAAACCCAGAATGGGGTCATGAAGGTTTGGACATGACTGAAACAAATGAACAACAACAAAAATCAGGAATGTCTTTCTTTCCTATGTTTGAAATAAGACATTTCTCAAGGCCTAGCTTAAATGCCATGTTCTCTGTGAAATCTTCCCTGTTTCTCCCAGTCAGGAGTAATCATTTCCCAGAAAGAGGGGTTCTATCCTGGAGTCCTTTCGTCCAATATTGGGGACCATCAACAAGCGTTTTTGCCTTAAATGAGTCCTCTGGAACATTCTAGTAGTTTGTGAAGAGAACATGTGCATAAAGACAAAATTTGAGACCCCAGCTTTCATAGTAACACAAAGTTTACTAGAGCTTATATAAAGTATTCAAATTTGGCAGTAACGGAGAAAAATAAATGGAACATGGGTCCAAAGAGGTGGTTTTGCAACAGATTACGAGGAATGGACTTTAAAGGCAAGGAGGAGTTTGGAATGAATTTGGTAGGCAATGACAATTTTTGAGACAATATCAATATAGGAGAGAGAACTGGACCCAGAGTGTTGTTGCACTTGGAGTTGGAAGATGTGTGTTCAACTCCCTTTCTTTGACACTTTCTAACTGCATAATGCATTTGAGTTGTAACCTTTCTGAGCCTTTTAGTAAAATGGGAAAAATGGTATTTGTAGTAGCTGCCTCAGAAGTTATGGTGAGGCTTGTGAAATAATTTATAGGAAACTACTTGTAGTTGCTGGACAGTTGTATCTGATTCTTCATGATTCCATTTGGGGTTTTCTTGGTAAAGATTCTGGAGCAGTTTGCCATTTCCTTCTCCAGCTCATTTTACAGATAAGGAAACTAAGGCAAAGATTTAAATATCTTGCCTAGGGTCACACAACTAGTTAGTATCTATGGGGAGATTTGAACTCAGGAAGATGATTCTTCCTGACTCCAGGTGTGGTTCTATGTTCACTGCACCGATCAGTTGCCCTTATGTAAAATATGATTTACAAATTGTAAAGTGCTACATAAATGTCAGTTATTATTATTATCTCTGTACTTGTGAACAAACTACATAATCTTTCAGAGCCTCGCTTTCCTCATCTGTAAAATAAGGATAATAATGCTTGTGCTGCCTAATGCAGGAGCTGGTAGTGAGGGAGATGCTTTTCAAACTCTAAAATGCTTTGTAAATGTGAATTATTATGGTTGACCTCTGGAAGGAAATGATCAGAACTATGAATTAAGCCGCTAGCAGCTGGGTAAAAGATGGATTGGAAAAGGCTAAAATTAAGAAGATGGGTTAGGAGGCCATTACAGCAACTCAGACAAGAAGTAACAAGGCCTAAAATGGAAAAATGGAAAGGAGAAGAGCCTATCTGAGATACTGTGGAGGCATATATAGAGATGGATGGATATTCTATGAGGGTTAAAGCAGAGTAGATGATGTAATGGCAAAGAGCACTGGATTTGGAGTTAGTGGATCTGTTTCTGCATCTTGCAAGCTCTGTGACCATGGGCAAGTCTCTTAGTCCTCAGGTTCTTAATTTCCTCCCCTTTAAAAATGAAGTGGTTGGACTAGATAGGTGGTTCTCAAAGTGTGGTTCATGCACTCCTTGAAGTTCCTAAAACATTTTCTGAAGGCTCATGAGGTCAAAACTATTTTCATAGTAAAACTAAGATGCTATTTGCCTAATAAAATATATTTCCCTTTCCCAACTATCTGTGTGAGGTTTTCATCTACTTCAATCAAAACAACATGTATGTTGTTTGGTCATTTTAGTTATTTCTGATTCTTCATGATCATTTTTTTGGGCAAAGTTTTCTTTTTTTTTGGCAAAGATATGGGAGTGGTTTGTCATTTTCTTAACCAGCTCATTTTGCAAATGAGGAAAGTGAGATATAGAGGAAGATACGAAAAACTAGCTGTATTCTCTTCTCAATCATTAAAGAAATTTGAAAAAGACTTCCAAGTAAACATGGCAGCAGTCTAGACTCAGGACTCTTCCTCTCCTCAGCACCTACCGATTTAGACTACCTCAAAAGACCAAAAAACCCAAATTCATATAAATGGAGGGACTCTACAGTAGTGTGCAGCATTGAAGGTCCATGGGATTTGGGCATTTCCACACTATAAGGGGGTGAAAAAGTTCCCACCAAAATGCAAGTTGATCTACCCTCCCCCACCCCACCTATGGAGCCAAAATCAGAGCCAGCTCTTGCCAGAATCAGTGAGTAAGTGAGGGGCACCTCTAGAGTGAGTGAGGGGCACCTCTAGGTCCTTGGCAGCTGACTAAGACCACCAAAGACCTACTCCTGAGAGCAGCTAGACCTGAAACCCCAGCAGGCTGAAGAGCACAGATCATGGGCGCTAGCAAGAAGATAGCACAGAGAAGGGCAACAAACAGCAGAAGTTGCAGAGATTAGAGAACTTGCCTCAGGCAAAATCCTTGGTCCTCAACTCCATACACAGAGAGCCTGCCCATCTCACTCAGATTTCTGACTAAAAGGGGAAGGAAAACCCTCTATAGTGATGACAAATAATTTCCAGGAACAACAACCTCCCTCAACCAAGAAAAACAAGAAGAAGAGGTTGACCCTGGAAAATTTTTATGGAGGAAAAACCCAGGCTACAGAGGAAATAAAAGAGTAAATTCAAATAAATGCACCAAAACCTTCCAAAAAAAAAATGGAAATTGTCCACAAGCTCTTGAAGAATTGAAATTGGAGCTTATAAAAAAATGGAAGCCTTCTGACAAGAAAAGTGGGAAATAGTTCAAAGAGAAAATAACAGTTAAAAGGACAAGAACTCCCAATTGGAGAAATGGCTGGAAACCACAAAAAGCAGGATAGATCAAACTGAAAAGGAAAGCCAGTCTTTAAAATCCAGAATTAGGCAATTGGAAGACAATGATCTTGTAAAACAGCAAGAATTAATAAAGCAAAGTCAAAAGACTGACAAAATAGAAGAAAACATAAAATATCTCACTGAGAAGATGACAGATCAGGAAAACAGATCAAGGAGAGACAATTTGGGAATCATTGGTCTACCTGAAAAGCCAGAAATTAACAGGAATATTGACATCATACTACAAGAAATTATCCAAGAAAACTGCCCTGCTGTTCTTGAACAAGGGGGAAAAATAGACATTAAAAGAGTTCATAGAACACTCTCTACACTAAATCCTCAAAAGACAACTCCCAGGAATGTAATTGCCAAATTCAAGAGCTTTCAAGTTAAGGAGAAGCTAAGAAGCTTTCAAGCTTCTTCTACAAGAAGCCAAAAAGAGACAATTCAGATACCAAAGAGCACCAATCAGGATTACACAAGACCTGGAAGCTTCCACACTAAAGGATTGCAAGGCTTGGAATATGATATTCAGAAAGGCAAGAGAATTGGGTCTTCAACCAAGGATCACCTATCCATCAAAATTGATTATATACTTCCAGGGGAAAGTATGGGCATTCAACAAAATACAAGATTTCCAAGTATTTGTAAAGAAAAGACCAGAACTAAGTGGAAAGTTTGATATCCAAACACAAAGATCAAGTGAAACATGAAAAGGTAAATAAGAAAGAGAGGAAAAGGGGGAAATGGTTTTTTATTCAAACTTTCTTCTTTAAGGGCTACAATAAGATCAAATTATTTATATTAACATATGGGGAAATGTTATTTGCCACTCTCTATTATTCACTATTATAGTAATTAGAAGAGTCATTCACAGGAAGAGACTGGGGTAATAAGTGCTATCAGATGATATGTAATAAAAGAAAAAGGGAGGGGGGAATCGAAGATGGCACCAAGAGATACTTGAAGAAATAAAATAAATAGGATAATATTTATCACACAAAGATATGCTTGGGAAGGGGAGGAGAAGAATATTCTTATAAGAAGGAGAGGAAGAGAGTGCTAATAGGTAATACTTAAGCCTTACTCTCAGTTCTGAAAGGGAAGAGCATCTAGGTCCATTGGGGGTCTTGGATTCTATCTTATCCTACAGGGAAAGTGAGAAGGGAAAACTAAAAGGGATAGGGGGGAAGGGAGTAGAAAAAGGGAGGGAAAGAGAGGGGGAGGAACAGACCCTAAAAAAATAAGAAGGGAACAAAAAGGGAGGGGCCAGAAAGGGAAGAATATCAAGGGAGGGTATTAGGGGGACTGATTAAAAGCAAACCACTGGTTTAAAAGGATATAGCAAAAGAAGAAAGGACAGAACTAGGAGAGGATATCAAAATGCTGGGGAATACACAAGTGACAATCATAACTTTGAACAGGAATGGGATGAACTCACCCATAAAATGAAAACAAATAGGAGAGTGGATTAGAATCCAAAATCCTACCATATGTTATTTACAAGAAACACACTGGAGGCAGGTAGACACTCACAATGTTAGAATTAAAGGTTGGAACAAAACCTATTGGGCCTCAACTGATAAAAAGAAGGCAGGAGTTTCAATCATGATATCTGACAAAGCCAAAGTAAAAATAGACCTGATCAAAAGGGATAGGGAAGGTAAATATATTCTGTTAAAAGGGAGTATAGACAATGAGGAAATATCACTAATCAACATGTATGCACCAAATGGTATAGCATCCAAATTTTTAATGGAGAAATTAGGAGAATTGAAGGAGGAAATAGACAGTAAAACCATATTAGTGGGAGACTTGAACCAACCACTATCAAATTTAGATAAATCAAACCAAAAAATAAAAAAGAAAGAGGTAAGAGATGTGAATGAAATCTTAGAAAAATTAGAGTTAATAGATATATGGAGAAAAATAAATAGGGACAAAAAGGAATACACCTTCTTTTCAGCAGCACATGGTAAATTCATAAAGATTGACCATGTACTAGATCATAAAAACATGGAAAACAAATGCAGAAAAGCAGAAATAATAAATGCAACCTTTTCAGATCATAATGCAATAAAAATAATAACCAGTAAGGGTTCATGGAGAGCCAAATCAAAAATCAATTGGAAATTAAATAATATGATTCTCCAAAATCAGTTAGAAACAATAATTTCATTGAAGAAGATGACAATGATGAGACATCCTTTCAAAATCTATGGGATGCAGCCAAAGCAGTATGCAGGGAAAAATTTATATCCTTGAGTTCATATATGAACAAATTAGGAAGGGCAGAGGTCAATGAATTGGACGTGCAAATCAAAAAACTTGAAAGCGAACAAATTAAAAATCCCCAGAAGAAAACTAAATTAGAGATCCAAAAAATCAAGGGATAAATTAATAAAATCTAAAGTGACAGAATTATTGACTAAATAAATAAGACTAGAAGCTGGTATTTTGAAAAAAACAAACAAACAAAATAGACAAAGTACTGGTCAATCTAATAAAAAAAAAGGAAAGAAGAAAACCAAATTAACAGTATCATAGATGAAAAGGGAGACCTCACCTCCAATGAAGAGGAAATTAAGGCAATCATTAAAAACTATTTTGCCCAATTATATGGCAACAAGTATGGCAATCTAGATTATATGGATGAATATTTACAAAAATATAAATTGCCTAGATTAACAGAAGAAGAAATAGAATTCTTAAATAATCCCATATCAGGAAAAGAAATTGAAAAAGCCATCAAAGAACTCCCTAAGAAAAAATTCCCAGTGCTTGTTGGATTCACAAGTGAATTCTATCAAACATTCAAAGAACAGCTAATCCCAATACCATACAAACTATTTGACAGAATAAGCAAAGAGAGAGTTCCACCAAGTTCCTTTTATGATACAAATATGTTACTGATTCCAAAGTCAGGCAGGTCAAAAACAGAGAAAGAAAACTTAGACCAAGCTCCTTAATGAACATAGATGCAAAAATCTTAAATAGGATACTAGCAAAAAGATTCCAGCAAGTCATTACGAGGGTTATTCATTATGATCAGTTGGGATTTATACCAGGAATGCAAGGATGGTTCAATCTCTGGAAAACCATCCACATAATTGACCATATCAACAAGCAAATCATTAAAAATCACTTGATTATGTCAAAAGATGCAGAAAAAGCCTTTGACAAAACACAATACTCATTCCTATTGAAAACACTAGAAAGTATAGGAATAGAAAGGGTCTTTCCTAAAAATAACAAACAGTATTTATCTAAAACCAACAGCCAACATCATCTGCAATGGGGATAAACTATAAGAATTCCCAATAAGATCAGGAGTGAAACAAGGATGCCTATTATCACCTCTTATTATTTAACATTGTACTAGAAACACTAGCAGTAGCAATTAGAGAAGAAAAAGAAATTGAAGGTATTAAAATGGGCAATGAGGGAGACCAAGCTATCACTCTTTACAGATGATATGATGGTCTACTTAAAGAATCTTAGAGAATCAACTAAAAAGCTAGTGGAAATAATCAACTTTAGCAAAGTTGCAGGATACAAAAAAAGCCCACATAAGTCATCAGCATATCTATATATCTCCAACACATCGCAGCAGCAAGAATTAGAAAGAGAAATTCCATTTAAAATCATCCTAGACAATATAAGCCATAGCTCTGCTGGTTTTGTACTCCAAAGAGATAATAAGGAAAAAGACCTGTACAAGAACATTCATAGCTGCGTTCTTTGTGGTGGCAAAAATTTAGAAAATGAGGGGATGTCCTTCAATTGGGGAATGACTGAACAAATTGTGGTATCTGTTGGTGATAGAACATCATTGTGCTCAAAGGAATAATAAAGTGGAGGAATTCCATGGGAACTGGAATGACCTCCAGGAATTGATGCAGAGTGAGAGGAGCAGAACCAGGAGAACATTATACACAGAGACTGATACACTGTGGTACAATCAAATGTAATGAACTTCTCCATTAGTAGCAATGCAGTGATCCTGAACAACTCGGAGGAATCTAGGAGAAAAAACATTATCCACATTCAAAGAAAAAACTGTGGTAGTAGAAACACAGAAGAAAAATAACTGCTTGAATACCTGGGTTGAAGGGGATATGGCTGGGGAGGTAGACTAAATGATCATCCTAGTGTAAACATCAACAACATGGAAATAGGTTCTGAACAAGGTCACATGTAATACCCAGTGGAATTGTGTGTCGGCTATGAGAAGGGCAGAGGGAGGGAGGTAGGAATAGAATATGATTTTTGTAACCAAGCAATAATGTTTGAAATTGACCAAATTTTTTTTTAAAAAGGGAAAAATAAAGAAATTTGAAAAAAAAAACAATGCCATTCTTCTCTCCAAACTCTGTTTTGGAAAATATTGTTCTTTTACATATATATATATATATAAAGGCACTATACCCATGTTATAGGATTATCATTTTTAATTAATTAGTAAATATTATAATATTCATCAGTTTTAATTTCAAATATGGTGAATATCAATAGATGTGACCTTTGGAAACAAAAGTTTTTTGGGGTTGCAAATAATTTTTTTAAACCCTTATCCTCTGTCTTAGAATTGACACAAAGTATTTATTCCAAGGCATAAGGGTGGTAAGGGCTTGACAGTAGGGGGTTAAGTGACTTGCCCAGGGTCACACAGCCAGGAAGTATCACCTATCTATCCCAATGGTCAGTGGTTTTTAATTCTGTAGAAGGATTTTGAGACCATAAAGGTTTGAGAACCACTGGACTAGATAATCTCTACCATATCCTCCATTTCTAAATTCCATGATCCTATTAACAAGCAGTCTCCCTAAAACACATCTCCCAACACAAAAGGATGATAATGAGCAAGGCTGACAAATATTGTCAGATGGATAAATAGTTAATGCACACCCTCACAACAGGAAATGATGGTAGGCCAGTGGTTTGGATAACCTATACTACCCTACATAAAGAAGGCAAACTGTAATCAATGTAATGTAATCAATTAAATGTAATCAAACTGCTTAACTTGCTCTAATAGGGCATGTTCATGTTGAAGTGAATGTGTTGTGCCCCAAAGCTGAGCCTCTCATTGAGCCATGTCAACTAGAGTGATCCATATCTGTGGTTTGCATTACTACTCATAATTCTCAATTCTGTCCATTTGGGTTTGAATCCAAAATATTGTGGTCTAGAGTCCCAATTCTAGTAGGTACCCCTGGGAGTTGGGAATATTGTTTCTCTGATACTATACCCATCAGGTATACCACCACCCTCCTGACAATATTATTGCCAGTTAATATTTTCCCAGTGTTCTCTAATCAGTGATCACTGCTTCCAAATTATTGACAACTCCAAAGAGCAGAACTGTTAGCCTCTGTAGGCAGGGGAAGGGGCCTTTGAAGAGTCTAAGGGGAAATCATCTAGTAATGAAACTTGGTTCCAGGTTATGCCAAGTTGGGTCTCATTAGAAAGAAAAACTTTGTTGTAGCCTCTGTCATTTATTCCTTATTTATAACACCAGGGGAGGAGGAAAACAATACCCTAACTCCAAATGAGATGATGGGGAGAATATTGGTGTCAATAATAACAGCAGTGTAATGACTAAAATTCTTGAGAGGCAGTATTTTAAAATTTTAAATTAATTTACGAATTAACCAGTCAAAACATCCCACTCCTCTGGTTTAGGTCTATGTATACACACATACGCATGTGCACACACATATGTATATATACGTAAATATATATACAATGGCAATGAATGGTGAGCTCACCATTGTCCTATACCTATCAAGTATACCACCATCTTCTTGATAGTATTGTCAGTTAATATTTCCCCAATGTCTTCTAACCATTGATCACTGCCCCCAAATAATTTTGACCAATTGACTTCTCCTTAATGTCAAAAAACCAGTTAACATCAGATAATGTTAAGCCTGATTTAAACTCTGGTCCTTAATTTCCATAGAGTTTGTTAATATTTACTTGAATAAAAGAAGATGGACAGAGAGAGATTGAAGCCTATTCTCAAGTTAGCCTCATGGGAGCTCCTCTCATGGCTCTCTCTCTCTCAGCCCACATCCTTTCACAGTTGCGTCCAAGGGAATAAAGAGAGCCCATTTCCTAGAACCCCCTGTTTAATATCTGCTCCTTTACCCCAGGATCCTAACCTGATCCTTTCTGGGCCGTGAGCCTAGGGCAGTGTCCCATGACCCATGTTGGAATACACTCACATGATGTACACTGAGACACAGTCAGGATACACAGTCTCCCAGTATATGATCCTGGGAGAGGAATTCCCTTCACATAGTATATATTCTAAGGGGATTATTCCCAAGAAGATCTTCCAAGAACCAAAGTAGAAAAAGCTCCCAAAGTGGGAATCCACTCTTTTACCAACAGTCCCTGGAGAGAGTAGAAACTACCAATATTCTAACTTCTAACATAGAGCAGCTCAGTGGAGCAGTGAATAGAGTTCTAGACACAACAGGAACAGAAGAAACAAAGGTTCCATGTATTCATGGCCACATGATGGTCTGGGTGAGGAGACAAAGCAGTTTCAGCAGCACTTGCCACTAGGACTACCTCTCACTCTACCTGATTGTCTACAGAATTGCTTCTTCACTTGGAAGCTGCCAGAGAGTGTGTCCATTTATTCAATTGTTTTCTTTGCATCCTTTTTAGCAGTCAGTTAAAATTTTTTTTTTTATGCCACACATCAAGCTGAAAGGAAAAAAGTCAGGTTATCTGTGCATGCTCCAAAGCAGGGAATTTGTAGTTGTTAAGTCGTTTCAATCATGTCTGACCCTTCATAACCTATTTGGGATTTTCTTATCATTTCCTTCTCCATTTCATTTGCCAATGTCTGAGACAAACAGGGTTAAGTGACTTGCCCAGTGGCATACAGCTAGTAAGTGCTGGAAGCCAGATTTCAACTCAGGTGTCTTCCTGACTCCAGCCTCAGCACTCTATCCATTGTGCCACTAAACACCCCATAAAGCTGGGAAAGGACCCCTCTAATATGTACCTCCAGATGGAGTTGTGAATTGATCCAACCATTCTGGAGGGCAATTTGGAACTATGCCCAAAGGGCACTAAAAGACTGCCTGCCCTTTGATCCAACCGTAGCACTGCTGGGTTTGTACCCCAAAGAGATAATAAGGAAAAAGACCTGTACAAGAATATTCATAGCTGCACTCTTTGTGGTGGCAAAAAATTGGAAAATGGGGGGATGCCCTTCAATTGGGGAATGGCTGAACAAATTGTGGTATATGTTGGTGATGGAATACTATTGTGCTCAAAGGAATAATAAAGTGGAGGAATTCCATGGAGACTGGAACAACCTTCAGGGAGTGATGCAGAGCAAGAGGAGCAGAACCAGGAAAACATTGCACACAGAGACTGATACATTGTGATACAATCAAATGTAATGGACTTCTCCATTAGTGGCAATAAAGTGATCTTGAACAACTAGGAGGGATCTATGAGAAAAAAAATGCTCTCTACATTCAGAGGAAAAACTGTAGGAGTAGAAAAACAACTGCTTGATTACATGGGTCAAGGAGGATATGGTTGGGGATGTAGACTCTAAATGAACATCCTAGTGCAAACACCAACATGGAAACAGGTTCTGATCAAGGTCACATGTAATACCCAGTGGAATTGCACATTGGCTACGGGAAGGGTGGGGGGAGGGGAGGGAGGGATAGAATATGATTCTTGTAACCAAGTAATAATGTTTGAACTTGACCAAATAAAAAAATTTTTTTAAAAAATATGTACCACCAGAAGAAGCAAGCTCACAAAACCTCTGTATGTGTTGGTAGCAAGCATAGCATACTGTGCACACTCTATGGACTAGGACTTCCTGGTTTCTTTCTGTCCCTCCTCTCCCTTGCTCCATAACATAGAGACTAGAGAATCTTAAGAATGGATGTCTCCAGCTTTTGGCGCTAACTCATGGGTAATCTTGGGATTGGGAATTTCTGATCAGGTGAAGAACCAGCTGCCCAGAGGGAGATTTCCTTACTAGTACATTTCTCAGAGGAAAAGAGAACCACAGAATAGGAAGCTAGTTTAACTAAAGGATTCTAAGCCAAGCTGCAAGGAACCAGAAGACCTGGACCTTGCCAACCCCTCATGATGTTGTGTGGAGTTGCTCAGGAAGATGCATCTCTTATACCATCTCAGTATACTTAACCATTTTCACAGGAAGCACACTCTCCAATCCCTCTCCACTAGTCTGTTTTCTCTTCCTTCCACACAACACATTGTCTCCTTTCCATATGTCTTTGCCTTGCATTCTGCCTCCTTCCTCCCATTGGCAATCTTGGCTTTCTCCAAGATTCGTCTCAAATGGAACCTCCAAATGGGTTTTCTGCTTTCCCCCAAGTATTTGAGCCTTCCCTGTAAGAATATTTTCTTGTTACTTTTTATATCTTGATTGAACCCTTTATTTACATACTGTCTAGACTAGCTAAGCTTCTCAGTGGTACAGGGGATAGAGCACTGGATGTGGAGCCAGGAGTACTTGAGTGTTGAGAGTCCTGAATGCAGACACATACTAGCTCTGTGATCCCAGAGCAAATCACTTAGCTTTTTTATATCTCAGTTTCCTCAACTGTACAACGGGGATAGTAAAGGGATCTTCTCCCAGGGCTATCCTGTGCACTAAAAGAGGTAGCATTTGTTGAGTTCATAGCACAGTACCTGACACACAGTAGGTGCTTAATTAATGGTTGTTTCCCAGTTCCCTTTCTTCCATTAAAATAGAAGCTCCTTTAGGGCAGAACAATGCTTGCGCCTTTTTTTGGGGGGGGGTATCAGTTTGGTCTAGTTCTGAGCCTAGGTAATAGTTAGAGATATGTGCTTATTTCCTCTTGGTTGATGGAATGGGAACTATTTGCTTAGTCCTACAAAGGATCCCCATCTTCCAGGGGAATCTATCTAATGAACACAACATGCTACCTGAGTGTTTTATATTTCCTGTGTTTGCTTTTGGTGAATATTTTGCTTCTTAGGCATTTTCTGTGATGTTGGAAATAAAAGCTGTCCTATACTTATACCCTTATTATATGCTGAGTATGTTTGCAGATAGGGATCCTATTACCTACATGTGGGGAAGACCTAGATATGGTCACTTTTTTAAAAACACGTATCTTCTGTCTTAGAATTGATACAAATATCAGTTCCAAGGCAGAAGAGAAGTAATGACTAGGCAGTCAGGATTAAGTGACTTGCCCAGTATCATACAGACAGAAAGTGTCTTTAAGGTCAGATTTGAACTCAGGACTTCCCATTTCCAGGCTAACACTCCGTCCACCAAGGCACCTAGCTGCTCCCATAGGCCATTTCTAATCTTTGTTTTAGAGATTTCCCTGGGATTTTATTCTGCAGTGCAAAGAGATAAACCCACCCCTCTCAGACTGGTCTCCAAAGACTGAACTGGTTCAAGTGAGCCTTGAGTCCCTGGGAGGTCCCTATATAGAGATATCAGTTGATTATTATATTTTCGGTATGAGTTACAGAAATACTTTGGAAATTGCTAAATGCCACAATTAAGAATTTAACTTATTGTTTTTGTTCATTGTCTAATTTAATTAAGAAAGTAGGAGGGGCAGCTAGATAGCACAGTGGATAGAGCTAGGCCTAGGGTCAGGAGGTACTGAGTTCAAATGTGGCCTCAGATACTTCCTTGCTGTATGACCCTAGGCAAGTCATTTAATCCCAATTGCCTAGCCATTACCATTCTTTTACCTTGGAATTAATGCTTAGTTAGTATCAACTCTACGATGGAAGGTAAAGGTTTAAAAAATGAAAAAAGGAAGTGGGAGAGAGAATGTTAATGCAAATTAATCTCAAAAGTATGAAGGAAAAGAATTTTCCCCTAGAGAGCCAATTGTTACCAATTGCCAGCATATCCCTCCCCAAGTGCTACAAATGACCTAAGGAAATATGGAAAACTATAAAATAATGCTGGATTTTTTTAAAAGCAGAACCAGAAGAACATGGTATGTTATGATCATAGAAAAGGGAAAATGAACACAATTGAATGGATAAATAGAATTCTGGAATCTCACTTACAGACAGTGAAATATAAGTAATTATGACATTTTATTGGATGGCCTTTTTGTTAATAACTGAAGAACAAAGTAAGCTTGGTTGATAATATTGATGTTCACATCATTTATTTATTTATTTATTCATTCATTCATTCATTTATTTGTTTGTTTGTTCATTATTTATTTATTTATTTATTCATTCATTCATTCATTTATTTATTTTTTAAAACCCTTACCTTCTGTCTTGGAGTCAATACTGTGTATTGGCTCCAAGGCAGAAGAGTGGTAAGGGCTGGGCAATGGGGGTCAAGTGACTTGCCCAGGGTCACACAGCTGGGAAGTGTCTGAGGCCAGATTTGAACCTAGGATCTCCCATCTCTAGGCCTGGCTCTCAATCCACTGAGCTACCCAGCTGCCCCCCACATCATTTATAGCATTATCTTTTTTTTTTTTTAAAGAAAGGATGGTCAAAAGTACCAAATGATGTCCAGCTTCAGAATGTCCTTTCTGTTTCTAATTTCCCCTGTACCTCCCCCCATCCATTCTCAATGCTATCTTGCAAATAAGTGTCAGACCCTGCTTTTATCATGTCATACAATCTGATTGAGTCTAATACTCTAGCTACCATTTTTTAATATATTGGCCAGTTGAATTTAAACAAAGGGATTATTAAAAAAAAACACTCATTCCCTCAATGAAATTTATTAAACAAACAAAATTAAGAACAAAGAGTAAATGATGCAGATAATTAATGACCAGTTTATATAATTTTTTAAAAAAATGAAGATCTTTTAATATTCAAACTTACAAATAAGGTAAAATAATTCCAATTTATCAGGCATTAAGAATTTTCTTGTAAGGAAGATTTATTTTGAATTATCTGAGGCATGTCAAATTTATTTATTTCCTTATTTTAATGCCTTCATAAATTCCTCTTCAGTGAAAGGCTGCACCTTTGTGACTTCAATATATATTTTTTATCTTTTTAAAATATCATTAATTTCAGCTATTTTTGTTCTGGTAGCTTTTTGTTTTCTGTTTTCAATTCTTCAATGTTTTTGTGTTCTTCATTTACTGAGTCTATGATCATATACTGTAGTAGCAGGGTATAATAGTTTGGAGTCATTGAAAGCAATGTACAAGTTCCCAAATGGAATCCAGCGTGCCCTGCGGTTCCTCTCCATTCCCAGTTCTTTATCCATCTTTAGAATCTTGTAGTCTGAAAAAAAAAATAAAAGAATCTTGTAGTCTACTTTAATTTACTTAATTCCAGTTTATACTTCTCTACACTTTCAAGAGCTGTATGCAAGCGAATTTTGACTAGATGAAGCCTGTTTCTGTAATCTTTCTAGTATCCAATTTCTTTTCTACTGCAATCAGCTGTTGCTGAAATCTATCACATTTTTGATTGATTCTTCTGAAAACATTTTTGTATTTTTCAATCTGAGATTGTTGAATATTATTTTCTCCATTCTAATATAAAATTCATTAATATCTTTTAAGAGATGTTTTTAAATGCCTTACTTCATCCTCCTTTTTTACTACAATCATACATAAGTCTATCCAATTCCATCTATATAACATGGAGCTTTGCCTTTAGAAATCTGATCTGGTCCTCAGTTCCAATGTCTTCCTTGAGCCCAGAGAAAATATCATCATCATCTGTGTCATCAGGTAAATCTCTCTAATTTTCCTTCAATTCTATTAATCGTATTTGTAAGTGAAAAGTCTATGAAGTCCTCTGGGTGGCAACATCATTGGTAGTTTGCAATTAACACGTTTCAATTTTATACTTCAAGTTTTTCTCTTTCTTTTATTTCCAGACAGTGACTTGTTTTGAATTTTCGTTATGGAATCAGATTTATTGATCTTTAGTTGCTTAGTATTTGAAAGTAGAAAAACTGGCCTGTCGGAAGACAAGTGACCTTACTGCCTCTTCTGCTTGACAAACCAGTTCAGCGGTTTTTGCTTCAAGTTTTGCTTTTAAATTGTAGGTACTTCCCTCCCCCCCCCACCCGCCTTGCTCTCAAAGTCACTTAGTGGCAATGCATTTCTAGTGGAGTCTCACCTCTGAAATTGGACAATCAGTGCCCTTTAAATGCAATTCCTCAGGATTCCCCCCAACTCCTCTACTTGATCCCTTCTTGGCTGTGGCAGAGTGGTACCCAGGAATCCTGATCATAGAAAAGACTGGCTTTCAGAGAGACCATCTGTTCTGACCTGTACTTGAACAAGAATTTCATCTCTAAGATCTTTGTCAAATGCTTATCCAGGCTCTATTTGAAGACCTCTGGGGGCCCAATGTCACAAGCATATACCTGTAATTCCCATTTCTTGGGGAGGTTAAGGTAAATGGGTTGTATGAGCTTTTGAGTGTTGAACTTCAGTAGGGCTAAAAGCCAATCAGATTTCCACACTAAGTCTGGCACCAATATGGTGAGCCCCTAAGATGGAGGGTGGGGCAAACCAGCCCTGGTTTGAAGTGGAGCAGGTGAAAACTCGCTGGCTGATAAGCAGTGGAACAGGGCCCATAAATGGCAGCTCAACTTCCGTCCTGGGAAAAATAGACTCACTCTTTTATTTTAATTTATTTTCAAAAAATTTTATTTAGAATATTTTCCCATGGTTACAAGATTCATGTTCTTTCCCTCCCCTCCTCCCAGCCCCCTCCTGGAACTGACTTCTTCCAGAGCCTCAGTCATATATCCATTGAACCACATAATCAATCATATGTTTTCCTTCTGTGTTTCTACTCCCACAGTTCTTTCTCTGGATGTGGACAGTGTTCTTTCTCATGAGACCCTCAGAACTGTCCTGGATCATTGCTGCTAGTAGAGAAGTCCATTATATTCAATTGTACCACAATGTATCAGTCTCTGTGTACAATGTTCTCCTGGTTCTGCTCCTCTCACTCTGCATCACTTCCTGGAGGTCATTCCAGTTCACATGGAATCCCTCCAGTTCATTATTCCTTTGAGCACAATAGTATTCCATCATCAACATATACCACAATTTGTTCAGCCATTCCCCAATCAATGAACCCTCCCCCCCCCCCCGCCATTTTCCAATTTTTGCCACTATAAAAATGGTGGTAATAAATAATTTTGTACAAGAGTTTTTTTTCTTATTATCTCTTTGGTGTACAAACCTAGTAGTGGTATTGCTGGATCAAAAGGTATACATAAGACCCACTCTTTAAAAAATAATACAACAGCAACAAAATCTACCTCCACTACATTCCTAGGCAACTTATTTCACTTAGTGACTTTATTTGGGAATTTTTTTTACTCCTATTTAGCAGAGGATTATTCACTACAGCTGGAATATTTGCCTCTCATGGCTTTGGAGTCACTTAGCTTCCTTTGAGCCTCTTGGCTTATTTAAAGACTTTGGAAAGTCATCTCAGCCACTATTGGTTGACATGAGAGTCATAAAATGGCCTGGATATGGCCTAGGAGGAAGCATGGACAAAAGGCTATTGTTGGTATTGAGTACTGTGAACGGTTAAATTTTGTGTAGGAGTTTGACAAAATGTGAGGAGAGCAGTTTGGTAAAACACAATACACTTAGTTTATTTTGAGGAAAAGTTCGGATAGGAAATAGGAAGGAGGAAAGTGAGAATATTACTATAACCTAAAACCCCAATCCTAACTAAAATTTCCAAGTAAACCCTAATCTAACTGCCTTTGAGGGTAGGTTCTTCTGCCTGGGCCAGGCCCAGCCTATCTTAACTACACTGCCTGCCTAAGATTATATTTGCTATCTAATTCCTTACCTAAACTAATCAATAAGCATTAATCAAACTCCAACCTCCTTCAATCTGTTTTCTTTACCTCAACTTCCAGTCTGACTTAGACTAAGATGGTTGGAACTCCTGCACTCTAGGAAACTCCAGAGACAAAAACCCACTTCAAAATACTCTTTCCTTTATATGACTAACTCTGTCTCCTAGGTAACGGAACCTTCAGAGCTCTTATACAGACAACTGTCAGTTAAGAGGCTCTTAACTAAGAAATCTTTCTGCTCCCTTCCTTCTTAAAAAGAGAGAGGGAGAGATAAAGAAAAACTCTTTTAACAATATCTCCCCCTGAGATCCATTGGGAGCCCAGCCTCCTCAATGGATCTTACAAACAAAACTATCTTAAACTCTATATTAGAAAAAGGGAGGAGTAAAGAGAGAAGAAAAAAAAAGCAAAACAAATCTTGCAACATGCTAGTCTCAATTTATATACAATTACAAATATTTACAGTAACAGAATAACACAATTTTGACCATACAGAAATAAGAACCTAAAAATATTAATTCAAATTCACCTTACAAAAATACAAGAACATTTTATACATATAATATCCCCCTTGAGGTGGATATAATATCCACCCCCCAGGTGGGTGTTGATCAACACTTATAACACTTTGTAACACTTTATTATTCAGTTATTTTAACTTTAAGAAAAATAAATTAAGATAAAAATCTTTTAACAGTACTTGAGAATTCCTGAATTGGTATGGAATGGGAAGAGTGATTCAGGCAACTAGGAGAATGCAATAGAGAGAAAAATTTTAGGTCTGAAGTCAGGAAAATCTGAGATTAAATCCTGCTCTAGACATTGATTTGTTGCAGGACCCCAGGCAAGTCACTTTAACCTATATATGCCTCAGGTTCCTTATCTGTAAAATGAAGATAATAATAGTGCCTCCTGTCCAGATATTAGTTTCATTTTATTCATACATATACATTTTTATCATGAAAATGAAATTTGATTGTATTTGTAAAGTACTTTGCATGCTTAAGTTGTTATAAATACATGATAGCTATTATTATTAGTTATAGTAAAGGGAGAATGAGTCAGTGTATCACTTGGATAAAGGTTTAATAATGAGAGCTTGGAAAGAACAAATAAAGAGTGAATGAATAAGGAGGGAAGTCAGGGGGCACGTGCCAGAGACAATAAATGATGTTAAGGTCAGGATATCCATTAATTTATGATCAAAGAAGGGCAATATTTGAATTGATGTGCACCCTAAAATCCCTAAACCACAAAAGAATAATGATGAGTGGTTATTAATCAGATTTAATCTCATACTATTTATTTGAATGGGACATTTCCTGAGTTTTTCCTAGACTATTTTGTAAAGTAAGTGTCTCCTTGGGATGGAATGACTCATGTCATGGTACTTACTTGACTAGGAGTGACAATTTGCAACAATATTATGAAGAAATCTTTCATCTGTATAATTCCATCCACTATTTCTAGTTCTGCCTTCTGGGGCCAAGTACCAGTCTAATTCCATACCTTGTTCAGTCATTTCAGCAGTGTCCAATACTTTGTGACTCCATTTGGAGTTTTCTTAGCAAAGATACTGGCATGGTTTGCTATTTCCTTCTCCAGCTCATTTTATAGATGAGGAAACTGAGGAATATGGGGTTAAGTGACTTGCTAAGGGACACACAGCTAGTAGGTATCTGAGGTCAGATTTGAATTAAGGTCTTCCTGAATCCACACATGGCTCTCTATCTTGCTGCCTTCATAGACAGCTATCATATACATGTTTCCCCTTCTCCCATTCCCAACTAAATCCCATCTTCTCCAGGTTATCTTCAATAGTAGATACATCTGTGAACTTCTCTTTGGTATCTGACCTGAATCCTGAAAAATGACAGATTCCTCACATGACTTCATTCTGAATTGATATGACCAGCCTTTGAGGAAAAAAAAAGACTGATCTTGCTAAGGAACAAAATGCTGTCTATAGAGTAATGGAATCTCAGAGATAGGAGGGAAGTCCAAGGTCATAGAGGCATCATGGTACACTGCAAAGAGACCTTGTTTTGGAGAAAGAAGGCCTGGGTTTATATTGTGTTTCTGCCATTTACTGAAGCTGAGCGATCTTGGCAAAGTTAACCTGACTTTCTCAGGGGTCTTTTCTAGCTCTAGAATTGTGAACCTTTTCCTAAATCGAGTTTAGAACAGCAAATTCTCTCACTGCATCTTCCATCTTTTGAATAATGAAATCAAAATGAAGGTAAAAAGGAAAGTATCACCTTTTTGAAAAGAGGACAGTTCTCCATTACTCCTACGTCATTCTTCTGTGCCAAGTTTGGGATTTGGTTCTCATGCTTATCATTCATCTCTTCTTTCTGATGAGTTGGTCTTTGGTAGACTCCCACTCCAGTATCACTTCTTTTTCTCCAATAATTCATCTGCACTCAAATGATCTTCACCATCTTCATTACTGCCTCTATGCCAAGATTTCCTCACATCAGTATAGTTTCCTTATATATACCGCTACTCCTACTCCATTCTCCTTTTATCTATTCAGTTCTCTTTGAATAAGGTCTTCTGTCCTAGTGCCATATATATTATAGCCATAGATTTTATCTCATCGTGTTTCAGTGATGCCTGTGAAGAATTTATCTTTTTGTTTATTTATTCATTTTAAGAATTCATTTTTAAATTTTGAGTTCCAAATTCACTCCTTCCCTTCAGCCCCTCCCCATCCATTGAGAATACATGATATGATCCCCATTAATTACACATGAAGTCATGCAAAGCATATTTCCATTTAGCCATGTTGTGAAAAAAGCAAGAGAAAATAAAGTGAAAAAGATATGCTTCACTGAATATATCTTTTTTTTTTAAACCCTCACCTTCTGTCTTCGAGCCAATACTGTGTATTGGCTCCAAGGCAGAAGAGTGGTAAGGGCTAAGCAATGGGGGTCAAGTGACTTGCCCAGGGTCACACAGCTAGGAAGTATCTGAGGCCAGATTTGAACCTAGGACCTCCCATCTCTAGGCCTGGCTCTCAATCCACTGAGCCACCCAGCTGCCCCTTGAATATATTTTTTTGCATAGCTCACCTACTTTTGTCAATAAACAAATAAGGCTATGTATTTTATTGTTGCCCCTCCCCTAGGTCTGATCATTTCATTTCTCTCCCTCAATGGCTTCCTATTTCCTACAGAGTAAAATGCAAATGTCTTAGCCTGGCATTTAAGACCCTTTAGAACAGGGAGTCCCACTTTTTACAGAGTTATTTCCTACTTTGTGATATAACATTTCAACTAACCTAGAGTAACAATCATTCCTTGGATTCATTTCTATTTCTCACCACCATGCATTTCCACAAGCCATCTACCATGCTGGATGAAGTCCTTTCTCAACTCTTCTCAATACTGTTATCTTCCTTCAAGGCTCAATTCAGGTATGGCATCTCCTGAGAAGCATTCTCTGATTCTCACAATTATTAGTGTTCTTTCTCTTTGATTTCCTTGTACTACACTTTTTTTGTTTTGTTTTTGCATGCACACGCTGTCTCTTTAATAGAGTGTAAGCTCTTGGACAATGAGGAAGGCTTTGTTTTTGTCTTTGTATCTTCAGTGCCTACCCTCATGAGACACTTAATATATTTTAATTAATTAAATAAAAATTACATAAAACTATCTCTTATGAATTAGTTGGCCGCTCCTCCCAGTATATTCTCCATGGTATCTGCCTTTTTCACCCACCCTCTGAAGTGATTCATTTTCTTGTCTAGAACTTCATAATGTCTAGCAATGCTTTCCAAGTTCCTTCCACTGATAACATTTGTTCCCAGAAGAATCACTAGAAATAAGTCCTGACCATCAAATTGAAGTCTTGAAGTAGCTCTTTAATTAGTCCAATAAATCAATCAATAGAACATGTTCTATAAGCACCTATCATGTCCACAGCACGGTGCTAGTCATGGAGGATATAAAGGGGTGTGAAACACTCAGGGAGATGGCATACACCTATCTCCTGATAGGATCTTCTTCTGTTTTATGAGACTCTTTTTTCCCCTCTTTAAAATACTAGGCCCACCCCCATTCTTTCCAGGAATACTTTATCCTTCCTGATAAGCTGTGAGAAAGATCTCAGAGGTTTTAAGCGACTTCAAGCTCTTTATGAGTCAACTGGGGGACTTTGGCAGTCAAAAACAAACAATCCAATCTATTGCTATCCTAGGCTACATTAGGAGAGGCATTGTGTTCCTAATGAAAGAGGGAATAGTGCCACTATGCCCTGCCCTGGTCAGGACACATGTGGTATACTCTGTTCAGTTCCAGGATCCCCATTGCAGGAAAAATGTAGAAATATTGAAGCATGTACAAAAGAGGATTAGGATGGTGAAAGGACTGCAGTCCATGCCATATGGGGATTTGTCAAGGGAAAATGGGTTGCTCATTTAGAAGAAGGTGGCAGCTAGATGGTGCTCTGGATAAAACCTTGGGCCTAGAGTCAGGAGAAATTGGGTTCAAATTCTGCCTCAGACACTTTCTGGCAGGGTGACCCTGGGCGAATCATTTAACTCTGCTTCAGTTTCATCACCTGTAAAATGAGCTGGAGAAGGAAATGGCAAACCATTACAGTATTTTTAAAATCTTTATCTTCTGTTTTAGAATCAATACAAAGTATCAATTCCAAGGCAGAAGAGTGGTACAATGAGAATTAAGTGACTTGACTAGAGTCACAGAGCTAGGAAATTTCCGAGGTCAAATTTGAACTCAGAACCTCCTGTCTCCAGGTCTGGCTCTCTGCACTTGTCAAGACCTGCACGACAGTATTTTTGCCAAGAAACCCCAAATAGGGGTCACAAAGAGTTGAATGTGACTGAAAAATGACTCAATAATAAAAAAAAAAATTAGAAGAAGAGATGATTCAGACAGGATATGGGTGTCTGTCTTTATGTCTTTGAAAGGTGGGAAAATGGACTAGCCTAGAGTGTTAAATCAAGAAGCATTAGGATGGAAACCAGGGGAAGCTGATTTAGGTTTTACGTGAGTGCAATAGACCATATTGCAGAGTTGCTCTACCTGTTTCTGACCAGTCAGACGTGCTAACTCCATGTCTCAGTGCTTGAGTGCTTTGGGAATGTCCCTGATTACTTTGGACTAGTTATGTATGATGATGGACTTAGAGATAACTAAGCAATCTCCTTATTGGGACTGAGCAGGAAGAGCTACTGACTCAGCTGATATTTCGAAGGAAATGGCATGCCCTTACGTGTCTTTTCTATTCCCCTCTTCCGATATTGCCTAGTTGAGCCTATCCCTGGAAGGGCCTGGGCAGGTGACTATTTCTCCAGCCCCTCACCCCAAATTGCCATGGGGAAATGGAGGCTGCTCCACTTGACAGCTAGAGCAGACATTCAGATGGGCTAAGCCTAGGTCTTGGGGATCCTGGCTAACTTTTCTGCTATGTATTCCCTTTCCTGAATATAGGTGACTAAACAATGATCCTCAGAGAAGGATGTGCTTGGTATGGCTGGCAGCTTGTGCTAGAGATGCTGGGTTCTTTCATCAGTTAACTGGCATCAGAGAGAGTTGTTGCATTGGAGAGTACATAGATCACTGAGAGAGGAAAGAGCCCAACTCCTGGTCTGGCTGGCCAAGATATGGACTTGGAGAATTAATGTAAAATGTCTATTCAGCAGTCCTACAAAATGCTTGATGCTCCAGTATTTTTATCTCAAATATCAAATTCTCAGTGGAGTATCACAGTAGTTATTGTCACTTAGGTGACAATATTCATTAGGATGCCCCTGGGCAAACCTGTTGTCTCTTACCTTATTCTTATTGAACATTGTGCAACGTCTCCCTTTGGGGAGATCCGAGATATAAGCTAAATGTAAATTTTAAGAATCTCCTCCCCCTGCCCCCCCCCAGCCTTTCCACCTTCCCCCTGACAGCAGAATGTGGTGGAATGGGTCAAAGAATGAGAGAAAAAGAATTGAAGTCTCTTTTCAGGTGCCAAGGCTCTTCTAGGACAACTTGGTCTTAGACCATGTGCGTGGGCCAGAGGGAGAGGGTCCAATCTCTTGGGCCCATCAGCAGTTGTAACTGTCAACTAAGAAAAGTCTTCTCTCATCATTATAGCTAGTCAAAAATAGCATGGGTTGATTTAGTCATCAATGGGTTTCCCCTCATGGGAAATATTTTTGAAGAAGCTAGACAACTGCATATTGGTTATATTGTAAAAGATATTATCAATCCATATAGATTATATAATCTCTAAAACCCCTACAATTCATTAGATTCTGTGACAATATCTAACTCATAAAATGAAGTAGAAAGAAAGTTAAACTATGAATCAGGAGATGAATTTCCATTTTTTGTTTCTTTTTAAAAATTCTTTTAAATTAAAAAAATTTTTAAAATAAAAACCCTTATCTTCCATCTTGGAATCAATACTGTGTATCGGTTCCAAGGCAGAAGAGTGGTAAGGGCTAGGCGATGGGAGTTAAATGACTTGCCCAGGGTCACACAGCTAAGAAGTGTCTGAGGCCATATTTGAACCCAGGACCTCCTATCTCTAGGCCTGACTCTCAATCCACTGAGCTACCCAGCTGCCCCCCATTTTTTGTTTCTAACTGTGACCTTCAACAAGCAACAGTTTCTTTGAATTCCAGTTTCCTTATTTATAAAATATGAGGGCTAAACGTGATGATTTCTAAGGTCCTTCTAGCTCTCAAAGTCTTTGATTTTATGAATTTTTCTTGGAGTCTGATCTCTTCTGGGATGGCTGAGACTTGAGCCAAGTTTGGCATCAAAGGCTCAGGGTTTGTTTTCTCCAGCTGTTACAGCTTCCACTTACCCTAATTAAAGAGATGGTCTTGCCAGTCCCTTTGGCTAATCTCAGCAAATGCCTTCTGCCACCTCTCCTGTATTTCTAGTCACCTCACTGAACATTCAAGATTTTTATATCTTCTTTCTTTCCATAAGAATAAATTGAAAAAGAATGCTTATAGCTGCATGCGCTCTGATTTCCTCTGACTGCCTTTCCCCATGATAGGATTTCCTCTACTTGACTTATCTTCCTTAACTTATCACTCTTTAAATCTGTCATTTGTGTTATTCATACTTTGTATTCTATTAATTTTTTCTAGTTAAACATCATACTAACAGTTAGAATTTATGTAGTGCTTTAAGAATTGCAATAAACTTTACAAATATTATCTCAGTTAATCTTCATGGCAACCCTGGGAAGTAGATACCATTATTGTCTTTATTTTAAAACTGAGGAAAGTAAGGCAAATAGAAAAGGAATTGCCTAGGGCCACACAGACAGCAGGCATCTAAAGCCAGATTTTTTCCAATATATTTTATTTATTTCATTAAACATTTCTCAAATATATGTAATATTTTTAAAACATTCATTTTTAAGCATTTTGAGTTGCAAATTATCTCTCTTCTCCCATATTTCCTCCCTCCTTGTGAAGACCAGAAATTTGGTATCAATTATACATATGAAGTCATGCAAACATATTTCTATATTAGCCATGTTGCAAGAGAGAACACAAAGAAAAAAACAAGAAAAATAAAGAATGTAAAAACAATTACTTCAATCTGTGTCTAATTCTTTCTCTGGAGGTGGATAGCATTTTTCATCAAAAGTCCTTTGGGATTGTCTTGAATCATTGTTTTGATCAGAATAGCCAAGTCTTTCACAGTCGTTCATTGTTAACAATATTGCTATTACTGTGTAGCATGTTCTCCTGGTTCTGCTCAGTTCACTTTTCATCAGTTCATAGAAGCCTTTCCAGGTTTCTCTGAAACCCCTCCCCCATCATTTCTTAGAGAACAATAGTATTCCATCACACTCATATATTACACCTTGTTCATCCATTCTCTAACCGATGGGCACCCCTTCAATTTCCAATTTTTTGCTACTACAAAAAGAGCTTCTAGGAATATTTTTGTCCACAAAGTCCTTTTCCCCTTTAGGGATACAGACCTAGTAGTGGTATTGTTGAGTTGAAGATATACACAATTTTATAGCCCTTTGGGCATAGTTCTAAACTGTTTGGGGCCAAATTTGAACTTGAGGTCTGGCGCTCTACTACTCTACCATTAGAATCTACCACTACAGATCAGCAAAAGGTTAGAATGGCACTTATTTTACAACACTAGGCTTTTTTTTTTTCTTTTTGGCATGGGAGAATAATATCTTTTCCTTACAAGTTCCCTTCTCTTCTTTTCTTCTGCAAAGTATTTTACATATATTATCTCATTTGATTCTCACAAGAGTCCTGAGAGGTAAGTGCTATAATTATCCCCCTTTCACAAATGAGAAAACTAAGCCAGATGGGCTAAGTGACCTGCTCAGAGTCACACAGCTAGAAATGTCTGCAGATAGATTTATACTCAAGCCTTCCTGACTCCAGTTTCTGTGCTCTATCCACTGAGATTCCAACAAGTTTCATATAAAGTATTTCAGGGGCAGTTAGATAGCACAGTGAATAGAGACCCAAGTCAGAAGTCAGGAGGACCTGGGTTCAAATGTGACATCAAACACTTCCTAGCCATATGATCCTGAACAAGTCACTTAAGCCCAATTGTCTAGCCCTTACTGCTCTTTTGTCTTAGAATTGATGCTAAGATAGAAGGTAAAGGTTAAAAAAAATTAAAAAAGTATTCTAGGTATAACCCAAGCTTGTCAGTGCATGCCTAGTTTGCCAAACATGTAGCAATCTGAGGGGCCTGTGGAATGTGTCCAACCTGCCCAACATGGTAGCCTCTGCATCCCCTACCATGTGAATGGGTCTAGTTTCTTTTGATTGGTTACTGGAATCTTTAAAACTGATGAAACAAAGTTAATCTCGTCTCTTTTTAAACCCTCCTTCCTGCTGCATCCAGAGGGTAAAGCTCCTAGTTCAGTGACAGTGAGGGATCTTTTCACTGAACTGGTGACAGGGGGAGAACAAGAAATGGGTCTGGGGGTGTTTGTTTCTACTCTGTGTTGTCTGTCCTTCTTCATTTCTAGGTGCTTTGGTACTCCGCATGGACCGGAGAGTTCAGGCTACAAGGATGCTGAAGCCAAGACTGCAGGCAGATGGTACAGCCAGCCAGCCCAGCATGGGAAGCCTTGAGCAGCCAGGGTGCTTGGGACTTGGGTCCAAGGGGGGTTTGGGATTTGGAACTGGAATGATCTTCTGTAGGAAATCAGCTGAGCTAGAAACCTAATTCCCTTCCACTCCATAGAGACTGGAGTAGTAAAAGGGGGAAGAGGAGCAGGAAGGGTTCAGCCTCCTAAGTGTTGAAACAATGAGTTCGAATAGTTATGGTTATCTTTTGAAGTAAATATGTCTGTGTAAAAGCACATTGACTATCAGCAGCTAATGGCACTGGGGTACCAGAGTCCACTGATTATATTGGAGGGAACATCAATTATTGGAGGCTGGAGCCTAGACACCTATAATCTATCTTATGCGTACCCCCAATTTGGGGAGAAGGGTGGAATGTCATCTACTTGGCCTTTAGGTCATGGGAGCCAGGGTAGGCAGTGTTGTCATAGCCTCCTTTTACAGAAAAAGGAAACTGAGGCAAAGGGGTGAAGTGACTTCTCCAGAGTCAGAGACTCGTATCTAAGGCAAGATTTGAATGCAGGTCTTTCTGACATTGGGCGCAGTGTTCTGTCCATCAGCCACCTGGATGCCTCATAAAATCATTTCAGGGAAGGATGTAAGGACCTTGGAAGGCTTTGCTCCTGAAGAGAACCGAGTGGTAGCAGAGACGGAATGATGGGCTCGGATGAAGCTTAGTGCTCTATTAGTCCCGTTGAGTCACGGGCAGATCACTTATCTATCCACTGGAAATACTTGTAATTTGACCATGGGAGGACCGGCCACTCAGGGCCCAATTCTAGAATATACTCCAAATTGCCTTTCCCTGTAGACTGTACCAAGTACTTGCAGATATTCGTTGCCAGGTTCCAATGCAACAGATGGAACTTCGGAAGCCTGTTTTGAACGATGCATGACTGAGGGGCTGGTGCTAGAGTGATGACAAAAAGCCTTCTAATTTACTCTGGAGCCACAAGAACCATGACTCAGGAGGGGCTGGGCCAGAGCTCATACAGAAGGGGAGGCTCATAATTCCGCAGCCTTTTTTCCTTCTTGGTGGCCAGTTAGGCCAGAATTGCTGCAATTAAGGCAAGCTATATTCCCCACCTGGCTGCCATGTGTCCAGGAGCACTTTTTGTTGTTCAGTCTTTTCAGTCCTGTTGGATTCTTCATAATCCCATTTGGGGTTTTCCTGGTAAAAATACTGGTGTGGTTTGCCATTTCCTACTGTAGCTCATTTTAATTTTTATTTATTTTGTTTATATTGTTTATTATATTATTATATAGTATACATATTATTTATATGAGAAAACGGAGGCCAATCAGGTTAAGTGACTTGCCCAGGACACAGTGGGTAAGGGTGTGAATCTGGATTTGAACTCGGATCTTCTTGACTATAGGCCTGGCACTCTGTCCACTGCTCCATCTAGTCCAGGTTCCTCTATTTTGTGTGTTTATATATATGCTTTCTTCTTTGATTTTAGGGGAATGAATATCTAAAGGTGGAATTGTCTGAGTGGCAACCTGATGGCTTTGGTGCATACCACCAGGGCAATCAGAAGTCCTATCAAAATCTCCAAATGGGAGGGAGGTGAGTTGGGTGACTCTGTGGATGGAAAGTGAGGGTTTTTCTTTAAAAAAAAGAATCAGGGGGCAGCTGGGTAGCTCAATGGATTGAGAGCCAGCCCTAGAGAGGGGAGGTCCTAGGTTCAAATCTGGCCTCAGACACTTCCCAGCTGTGTGACCCTGGGCAAGTCACTTGACCCCCATTGCCTAGCCCTTACCACTCTTCTGCCTTGGAGCCAATACACAGTATTGACTCCAAGACAGAAGGTAAGGGTTTAAAAAAAAAAAAGAATCAATACCAAGGCAGAAGCATAGTAAAGGCTAGCCAATGGGGGTTCAGTGACTTGTCCAGGGTCACCCAGCTAGGAAGTGTCTGAGGCCAGATTTGGACCCAGGACCTCCCAACCCCCAGCCTGGCTCTCTCTCCCCTGAATCCCCCAGCTGCCCCCAGACTCACAGCTTTTAAAGATGCAGTCTCCAAAAGAACCCACCTAGCGACATCATAGGGGATGCAAGCTGACTCTCCTGCAAGGCACCAACCTCTATATAAGCTCATCTGGCAGGCTCGGAGTCCCTCATTCCCACTAGAAATCTCCCCCTTTCCTAATTACCCGAGTCCGGAGAGGAGCAGGAGTCGGTGCCTCTGGGACCCCCATCTCGCCGTGGGGTGGGAGCTGGGGAAGGGGCCCAGGAGGCTTGACCTGCTGTCGTCTCCAGAGTGATGGCGAGGGCCAAATAAAAGAATGCACACGAAGCGTTTCGTTTTTTATAAACTTGAAAGGAGTGGGCAAACGTCCGTTTTCATCATGTGCTCTGATGCAATAAGCTCGCTTTTTACAGATGAGGAAATGTGTCAGAGAATTAGTGCCAGCCAAGAAACGACGTGGATTCCCTCCGCCATTGTCTCGCTCCCTCACAGAAGGGCTTTGTTTCGGCTGTTTTTCGGCTGCTGCACAGTGACAGGCCTCCTTGTTCTATCCGCGGGAGTCAGAGCCTTGCAAGCAGTTGGGACTTTTCTAGGTAAAGCTACCTGCAGGCACATCGAGCGGGTGGAGCTCCAAGACTCTGTGTTTCAACGGAGCCTGGGAACAAGGAAAATGAGGGTGGAGTGTCATCTTTAGTGAGTGCTTAGCCAAAGGGCAGTGCTTGTTCTGCTGGGACCACTCCAGAGCAGGATCTGGGGCTCACTAACTGTGCTCACTGAATCCAATTTGGGGAGAGATCTGAGAGGAAAAGAAAGGAGCCGAAGGGAAGGTTCAAGGTGACACGTTCTATGCAGGCGAACTGAAATGTGAAAAAATGAAGATCAATTTTTTTTTAAACCCTCACCTTCCATCATAGAATATTGACTCCAAGGAGACGTAAGGGCTAGGCAATGGGGCTTAAGTGACTTGCCCAGGGTCACACAGCTAGGAAATATCTGAGGGCAGATTTGAACCCAGGACCTCCAATCTCTAGGTCTGGCTCCCCATTCACTGAGCCACCCAGCTGCTCCTGAAGATCAAAGTTTTGAGAAAATAATTGATGGAGTAAACATCTGAAATGGAAGGGATATTAAAACCAGGAATCAAATTGAAGTTCAAGAAATGACAGATGAAGAGATAAGTCCAGGGTTCCGATTGATTGCAATAGGCCAGCAGTAGGATATCTTACTAAATGGAGATGTTTCGATTTACTGCTTAGTTGGTTTGTAACCAAAAGTATGGCTAACTCTGTCCCTCCATTTTTTTTTCTCTGAAGTTGCTTTTCTGAAGCCAACAAGGTCCTCTAAGTGCAGTTCTACAAGAAGTAGCTGATCGGTGGCCTTTCTGCACCAGAGGAGGAAATGCTCTTGTTAGAAGTTCCCTTAGCCAATGAAATCACAGTCAAGACCAAAAAAAAATTAAACCATATCCAACCATCTGGATACAATTGGATCAGGAAGGAAATCTAGCAAACAATTACAGGCCATTTTTAAAGACAATGAAAACATAAACACTACCTACTTGAATTAATGGGATGTAGTTACATTTGTTTTTAGAAGAAAACTCAAGGCAATTAATGCTTATATCAACCCGAAATAAAAAGGGAAAGAAAATGAACCTGTACACCAAGACTACAATTGTAAAGCCTGTAGAAAGAACCAAAATTTGTAAAGAAAATGGTAAAAGTAATGAAATGGAAAATAAAATACAACTAAACTAATCAATCAAATGAAAGATTAAAAAAATGAGGAACAAATGCCAACCTCCTGACTGAAATATCTAATTAAAAAAACAGAAAGAAAACACGCATATTTATGAAAAGGACAAGGAAAGGAAAAACGAGTAATGAGGGAGCATTTTTAAATTCTCAGGATATACTATGCTTAATTATAAGTAATGTAACTAGTGTAATGATAACATCATAATAATTGACAAACCTAAGTGAAATAGATGGCATTGTCTTTAAACCCTTACCTTCTGTCTTAGAATCAGTTCTATGTATGAGGTTTCAAGTAGAAGATCAGTAAGGGCTAGACAATTGAGGTTAAGTGACTTGCCCAGGGTCACACAGTGAAGAACTGTCTGAGTCCAGATTTGAACCCAGGATCTCTAGGCCTGACTTTCAATCCAGCTGCTCCTAAATAGAGAGTTTTTTATAAAAATACAAAAGCTACTAATGCTACCACAACAAGAAAATAGACAAAAAGACAAATAATGGGGAAAATAAGGAACTTTATCAAAATATGGGGGAGACTCAGAGGAGGAAGAGGAAGAAGAAAAAGAAGAAAAGGATGAATTAGACTTTAAGGAAGAAGAGAAATAGTATGGGGATAAAATTGGTCACTAGAAAACCATGATGTAGCTACCAAATGCGGCAAATCACTCTTTGGCTTCATTCTTTTGCACAGAACGAGAAGTAGAAAATAGTAGAAAGAATGTTGGATTCTTATTCAGAGTTGTTTTTGTTGTTGTCAGGTCCGACTCTTTCTGATACCATTTGGAATTTTTTTTTTTAAACCTTACTTTCCATCTTAGAATCAGTATTGGTTCTATGGAAGAAGAGTGGTAAGGTCTAGGCAATGGGGGTTAAGTGACTTGCCCAGGGTCACACAGCTAGGAAGTGTTTGAGGCTAGATTTGAACCCAGGACTTCTCCATCTCTGGGCCTGATTCTCAATCCACTGAGCCACCCAGCTGTCTCCAAACTTAATGATTCTTGCTTAGAGTATTGCAACAGTCTCCTGCTTGGTCTTTCTCACACACTGCTGCAAAACAATTGTCCTTAAATATAAAAATAAAAATATAATATAATATAAATTAAATGTAAAAATTAAAATAAAAAAATAAATATAAATATGGAATATTATTGGCAAAGATACTAGAGTAGTTTGTTATTTCCTGGTCAAACTCATTTTATAGATGAGGAAACTAAGGCAAATAGGGCAAAATGAATTGCCCAATATATGTCTAAGGCCAGATTTGAACTTAAGACCTAAACCACCCTGACTTCAGGCTCAATACCATATCCACTTTGCCTCCTAGATTCTGCCCTCCTGTTCAGGGGCTATGGTTTGAATCCCTGTTCCTGGGTATGACTGACAATTTAGAGCTAGTTTCCTCATCTATAAAATCAAGAGATTAGAATACAGAATTCTAAAGCCAGCAATGTAAAAAAAAATATTTATTAAGTGCCTATGATGTGAAAAGCACAATGCTGGATCTTGGAGAAACTACGTTAATAAAAATGAAACAGTCACAAAGAAGCTTGTATTCTATTGGAAAGATGGAACATGTACAGAGTTATCTGGGTTGGCTAATATAAAAAGAATCAATGGGGCTCACTGGATGGAGTGCCTGGCCTGGAGTCTGGAGGAACTGGGTTCAAATTAGGCCTCAGACACTTCTTTGCTGTGTGACCTTGGGTAGGTCGCTTCACCCCCATTCTGCTCTTCTGCCTTGAAATGGATAGTACTGGTTTTAAAACGGAAGGTAAGGGTTTAAAATAAAAGAGCCAACCCATATCTGTTTATAAATACGCAGATATAATTATGTCCATAGGCATGCTTTGGAAGATACAGGTGTGAATGCATGCTAGATTGTGATTGGCTGTTTGAGTGTGTGGCACCTCTGAGGGCTGGGGCTGCCAATCTGTAAATGCAAAGGTTGCAGAGGCTGGAGGTCCTCGGGAGAATGAAGACGAGATATCAGAAGAGCGGGTGTAGGAGAGAGGGGAGGAAAGGAGAATCGGATCAGCCTCCTCACAGAGCTGCTCGGAGCCGTTGGGAGATCTCGCCGTCCTTAGTAAGCTTGGCTGAGCTAGAAGGAAAATATGGGTGTAACGGATCAGACGTTTTCAAGGACTTCCCTAAACGTGAGCAAAGGGGACCGGGGAAGAGGAAGACTATTTCCCAAGTACCGAAGTCTTTGATGAAGACGGAGACGACACTAGGTCTGCAGGTTCTAGCCACAAGCATCGGGATGAGCGACACGGGAGAATGATGTAAACTTCGGACCAGGAGAGGCTTCTGAGAGAATGGGAAAGGGAGTGTCTGGACATGGCGCCAAGGGCCAGTGAACACGCCTATTTCAATTCCTGGCCCAAGGTGTCGGGATACCGGAAAGAGGAGAGCTCAGAGCCGGAAATAAGAGCACAGATGTAGTGTTTCTCCGGGGAGACAGGCGCACGCGGATGCGAGAAGATGGAAGGGTAGGAGAGGAAGATTCCGTGTGAAAGGGAATTTGTTAATGCCAGAATTTACAGCGGGCAAAGTGGAGAGCGAGGACTGAGGAGGAAAAGGACTAGGGAGGAGTGGAACTGAGCTGGAGAATTGTGAGAGGGCACAAATGGGCTGATTCACAAGAATGAGGGCAAGGATATTGTTAGCTAAAGGGCAGTGAAATAGCAATTGCTCTGAGGATGCCTACCCTCCAGAGTCTTACAGTGATTTGAAAAAGGCCCAGTCTGGCCTATCGCTAAGCACCAGAGAGCAGGTGGTAGAGGCAGTAGGGAGCCTAGGTCAGGTGTCTGGGTCAATAAATACTTCACGCTTGCATCCCCAGGGGAGAGACTGAATGGAAAATGAGCACCCGTTCACTTACCTCATCGCGAGATGCTAGGGGAATGGGACACTGTTTGCATCCTGTTTCTCAGTCCCTTATCCAGAACTGGATGAGAGATGAGAGGACTAGAGTGTGTATTCTCAATGCTATGACAGGTTGAAATGTAATTATTTTTCTCAGGTGCTTTGGATAGAGACAGTGTGGAATAAATACCGACTTCACATTTTATAGTTATTTATGGTTTTATTCTTATCTGGCATGGATGTGATTGGAGTTAAGATTATGAAAGTAAGTCCAGGAAGCTGCTAGAATGAATGAAAACTCCATTAACTGGAGGTAGGTTCCAGGACAAGGAAATATCCAAAAGTGGTTTCTGACAGAGGCCAGGACTGGAGCCTGACCCATCTGGGTTAAAGGGCGTCCAAGGAATAAATAAGTCCTAGGGAGAAGGGTAGATGTCTTAGTATCTATTCTGGCCTCCATCTGTCTGGACACTGGGGTTAAGGAGGATCATTGTGGTTTTGTACTGTAATGATGGGGCATTGTCCCACCTCTAAAATTTACTAGCTACTGGGTGATGGGAAAGTCACTTAACCTCTCTTGGGAATTCTTCAAGACACTCCCTTAAGTTATAGATGGGTCGTGATTTACTGTATCAGAGAAGGGACTCCTCATAATCATGTAATCACTGCTCCTTGAGACAATAACATTATTATGGATACAGAGCAGCCAGAACAGCCGCTTTTTCCTCCTTACATAAGGCATGGGTCTGACCATTCCATCTTCTCTGCTCAATAAACTCCAGTGACCCTCTGTTACCTTTGGAATCAAGTACAAATTCCACTGTTTGCAATTTAAAGCCCTTTACCGCCTTCCTCCAATCTACCATGGACTAAAAAGGAAGTTAGCTTAGGAGAGATGGAAAGCTCTGAAGAATTAAATTCTGAAGAAGCAAAGAGAAGTAATTGAGATGAGAAAGAAAAGGGAGAGTTGTTTAAAGAGATCAGTTTAACTTTAATGGGGAACTGAGAAGCCAATTTCGATTTTAAAAGGACATATACAGAAGATTCAAGCAAGAACAAGAAATGGGGAAGAAATACAGAAGTGTGGCACAGCCCTATGAGATTGTGTTAATGCTTGGAATGAACTGAGGTTGATAAATAAACTGAAGGACAGCAAAACAATATTAAATAAATAATTTTGAGGAAACAAAGAGGATCAACATCAGGGTCAGATCACTAGTAGGCATGGATAGGATAATAATGGATGATAGAAGAAAAGCAAAATTACAATCAATCCTTTGCTTCCATTTCCTCTGTCAGGGAGAATGATCTTCACACTGGGAAGGAAAAAAGAAAAAGGCCTGGTTGAAACTCAGGATAAATGTAGAATTAGCCCTTGATGAGTTCAAGTCATCAGGTTGAGATGAACACTAGAGCATCCTGGCAGGTGTGAGCCTTTGTGGTCTTTGAAACATCATAGACTATAGACGGGCAAAGATGGCAATGCATGGGAACAGTCTAGTAAGGACAGTTGGAAGGCGAGAATGAGGGTGTATTTATTGGTAGAGCTGTAAAGTGACTCAGCTCTTCTGGATTTCAATTTGGAATTATGGAATAAATTAATAATAATAATTTGGCAATAATAATTATATTTAACATTTACATAGTACTTTAAAGTTTGCAAAGCACTTTGTGTGTTATATTACTTCATCCTCACAACAAGCCTGTGAAATTAAACGCTATTATTATTCCCATTTTACAGATGAGGAAACAGGTTGACAGAGGTTAAATAACTAGCCCAAGGTAACGCAGCTATATAAATATCTGAGTCAGGATTCAAACTCAGCCCTTTCTTAGTACTTTATCTAGCTGCCTGAAAAGGAAGTGATGAAAATATCACTTTATACCCTTTGACTCAACAATCTCACTACTGAACATATGCCAAAGGACATCAAAGACAGAAAAAAAAATGTCAAGTATATCCCAAAATATTTATAGTTGCACCTTTCATGGTTGTGAAGAAGTGGAAACACAATCAGTATCTATACATTAAGAAATGGCCCTAAAAGCCCCTATTATATATGAGTGTAATGGAGTATTGTTTTGCAGTAAGATATAATGAAATGAAGAATTCTGGGAAACATGGGAATTTTTTTAAAAAATGAAGCTCCCTGAAATATGCAGAACTGGAAGAACAATAACTACAGTGGCTATAATATTGATAAAAATCACTAAAAGGAGAAAGAATTCTGAGACATGGAAATAGCAGTCTAATTTCAAAAGGAAAGGTAATGAAATAAATGCCTCCTCCCTTATGGCATGGAGGTGGGGAACTGCCAGGGAAGAATATTGTCAGACATAGTTTCTTCATCAGATTTTTTTTTAAACCCTTACTGTGTATTGGTTCCAAGTAAGAAGAGTACTAAGGGCTAGGCAATGGGGGTTGAGTGACTTGCTCAGGGTCACACAGCTTGGAAGTGTCTGATTTTAACCTAGGACTTCCCATCTCTAGGCCTGACTCTCAATCCACTGAGCTACCCAGCTACCCCCTTCATCAGATTTTTTCAAAAGATAAATTCCAAATGCTTTATTATGGAAAGTTCTCACAATATTGTATCCATCTGCCTTTCTGGTCTTATTAATATTAGTCCCCTTTATGTACTCTTAGAATTAGCTGAACTGTTCTATCAGTTGCTTCTTAAAAAAAACAAACAACAATATTAGAAAAAAAATTCTCCCTCTTTCTCCTTCCCACACTAGAGAAGGCATTATTTGACCCCCCCAAAAGTATATAAAAGCTATGTCTTTCATGTTGCTATATATCAATTCTTTTTCTGGAGGTTGACATTCATAAGTTATCCTTCAAACATTATTTCTATAGCTATAATATAATGTTCTCTTGGTCCTCCTTGTTTTGCTTTTCATAATTTCAGGTAGGTCTTCCTATGATTTTGTTTGTTTGTTTGTTTTTTTAATTAAAACCCTTACCTCCCATCTTGGTGTCAATACTGTGTTTTGGCTCCAAGGCAGAAGAGTGGTTAGGGCTAGGCAATGAGGGTTAAGTGACTTGCCCAGGGTCACACAGCTGGGAAGTGTCTGAGGCCAGATTTTAACCTAGGACTTTCCATCTCTAGGCCTGACTTTCAATCCATTGAGCTATCCAGCTGCCCCCGATTTTTTTAAACTTAAACTGCTTGCCATTTTTTTTACAGCATAGTAGTGTTCCATCACAATCATATGCCACAACTTGTTCACCCATTCTCTGATTGATAGATATTATCTCAATTTCCAGTTCTTTGCTGCCACAAAGGGAACTGCCATAAATATTTTAGAACATAGAGGTTCTTTTCCTTTTTCCTCAGTCACCTTGGGAAATAGACCTAATAGTGGTATTACTGAGTCTAAGGATATATACACAGTTTTATAGCTCTCTGGGTATAATTCCAGATTGCCCTCCAAAATGGTTGGATCAGTTCGCAGTTCCACCAATAGTTTCTGAGTGTCCCCATTTTTCCTCATCTTCATCAGATGCCTTTTTCTGAATTGTTTTTCTTCATCCAAAAGTGTGGAGATAAGACTAGACAGCAATAAAAAATCCAGAGGACTTTTAGAGAATAAAAATCAATAGAAGAATATGATAAAGAAATTACAAATGGTTAGCGAGAAGAAAAGATTGATGGCAAACATATCTCTCTTCAAGGAGCTGAAGGATGGTTATATATAACAGGGCTGTGTTGGTAAATGTGTGACAACCAGCTGGCACTCCCCACTTTTAAGTTTAATCTGCATTACTAGCATTTTATCCAGAAACTAGGTGGGAGTTGTTGGTTGGCAGATTTCAGTTTAACATCAGGAAAAACTTATTTCCTAACGTTTAGTGCTATTTTACCTCCCTGCTCTCCTCAGAAAGGGCAGCAGCTTGTGTACATTGACACCTTGTCAGTTCATTTTGCTTTACTATTTTCTTTGTTCTAAGGGAGCATTCAACTTGGAAGTGGGAAGAATGACCGTTATGTCCAAATAAAAGACAGCATTAAAACTTATTTAAATGACACAATAGCATCATCAATAACTAGAACTATCTGAAAGTTTTTATTGTTGTTCAGTTATTTGTCAAGTCCAACTCTTTGTGACTCCTTCTTGGGGTTTTCTTGGTAAAGATCCTGGAGAAGTTGACCATTTCCTTCTCTAGCTCATTTTACAGATGAAGACACAGAGGCAAACAGGGTTATATTACTTGTCCAGGGTCATCCAGCTAGTAAGTGTCTGAGGCTCATGAAGATGAGTTACTTAATTGCCTTTATTTAAAGGCTCCCTGGCAAATGGTGGGGATCCACTATTATAGTACAGAAATAGAAATAGAAGTTGTCATCCTAAAACTGGGTGGTCTTTTGGCAGCTCTGTTGTTGAACAGAGGGAATCCTTATTCAGTTATGGATCACACTATATGGCCTCTGACATCCCTTCAGATTTTGAAAGTCTGTGTTCCTGAGGCTCCCAAAGTCAGTTCTTGAAAAGGGCTCTTGAAAAGGTGAGCTTGTGAGCCACACCTTCTAGAATCCACAGAGATGGTAAACAAGAGAGTGAATGCCAGGATTATGCCTTTGGGGTGAGTGGTGACCTCACCTATCTGGGCACTAAAATGGTAAGCAAGCTGGAGGAATTTTGTTTTATTTTATTTTGGATTTTCTTTCTCATTATGAACCCAACAAATATGAACAAACATGAATATTTTAATAAACACCGAAGATTCCAAATAAAACTTGAAATTTACATAGGTGTTTTTAGAGTATTTATTGAATTGAGCATAATAGTAGCAAAACCCTCCTGATTGTTTGTGTCCCCTTCTGAACTTTGTCTTCTCTTCTCAATTTGTTTAACATTTCATTGATATTTTTGTTGTTCAGTCATGTCTAGTTTTTTGTGACTCCATTCAGGATTTTCTTGGCAAAGATACTGGACTGGTCTGTCATTTCACTCTCTAGCTCACTTTACAGATGAGGAAACTGAGGCAAGAAGGGTGAAGTGATTTGCCCAGTGATTCCTAGCCCATGTAGCTAGGAAATGTCTGAGGTCATATTGGAACTCAGATCTTCCTGACTCCAGTCATTATCTACTATGCCACCTAGCTGCCCTCTTTTCTTTTCTTTCCTTTTCTTTTCTTTTCTTTTCTTTTCTTTTCTTTTCTTTTCTTTTCTTTTCTTTTCTTTTCTTTTCTTTTCTTTTCTTTTCTTTTCTTTTCTTTTCTTTTCTTTTCTTTTCTTTTCTTTTTTTTATTTCTACCAACTACCTCCCCAAATAGAAATCCTTTTGTGGTCTGCAAGTTTCTCTTCATTTCCATCTAACCTTCACACAGCTTTTAATGTAATTCCCCCACCTCTAAAGAACATAACAAAAAAAACCAAACAGGTCTGATCATTTCTATCACCTATTTAATAACCCCCCAAGTCTCCCCATTGCCTTTCAGATCAAATATAAAGCACTCAAGTCTTTAGAATCCTTTGCAACTTGTTCCTAACCTGCCTTTCCATCATTTTTACATCACTCTCCTCATTTTGAAGTCTAGCAAGACTAGCTTTCTTGATATTTTTTCTATGTCCCACTCCATCTTCTACTTTCACATTTTTATACTGACTCTTCTCCTTTTCTCAAATGCTTCCTGTCCTGATCTCTGGGTCCTTGGATCCTTGACTTTTTTAAACATTTGAATCTCAAATTGCACTTTCTATCTGAGACTTTTCTTGATCTCCAGGGTTGCAAATTGCCTTGTATTTCTTGTTTATATTTTGTAGAGACATATATGGACATTATGGATACTTGTTTATTGTTTACCCGAAAAGAACATACACTCCTTGAGAAAGGGGCTGTTTCATTTTTTACTTCTATTCCCAGCACTTCACACTATTTAACAATTTAATAAAATTTTAAATGATTAAAGAAATGTATTTAATAAGCATTTATTGATAGTTTAAAAAACTCTGTAGTCGAGCGAACTCAGACATTGGTTATGTCTGCAAACTTATGTCTCATTCTACATCAACAGTCTTTTACTTGACTACCAAGAGAGGCGTGCTTCATTAACAGTCTTCTGAAGTAATGATTGATCGCTGCATTCCTTAGAATTCTGGAGTCCTTCAGTTATTTCACTTTACATTATTATGGTTATTGTGTGAATTATCCTCCTGCTTCTGCTAACTTTACTTTGCATTAGTTCATTCAAGTCTTCCCTGCCTTCTGTGAACTCATTATGTGTCATTTCTTACAGCACAGTGCTGTTTATTATACCTACCAGAGTATGATCAGCCATCCCAGCTGATGGGCACTGATTTTGTCCACACTTCTTTGCTATGACAAAATATACATATTTTTATATCTTATCCTTCTGCCTTTCATATTTTTGATACATACACCAAGCAGTGGTATTTCTAGGTATATAGAGTTTAGTGACTTTTGAGGACATAGTTCCAAATTGCTTTCCAGAATGACTGGACCAATTCAATTCCACCAACAGTACTTTGCTATTACCTGTCTTCTTAGTAGCCCTTTGGTGGACCCCTGGTGAACTAGGGCTTTGCTCACCCAGCATGTGAAGACTGCTTCGGCTGAACAGACAGAAGAAACCAATAAGAAGGTTCAACGGCTGAGAGGGTGACGCAGCAAAGCACTGTGGAGTGCTTATGGCATGTTGGAGCACAAAAGCCAACACAGCCATCCAATGCAGCTGAGGAAGTGTCCAGGTGTAATGACTTTTCATGCCAATGGACCCAGGCTTCCAACGCTGAGAGAGTGGGACTGTCTCTGTGCATCGACTTTTCCACTTAAATCTTCATGCACAAAGACAATAATCATCCTCCATTATGGAGAGACTACTACTACTACTAGTAGCCCTTTCAACAATGAACATTTTATCTTTTTATCTTCTTCATCAATGAGGCTAAGTTTCAGAGTTTAAAAAATTCTCATTTCTCTTATTATTAGTGATTTGGAATTTTCTTTCATCTAACTTTTGATGAATTGAATTGTTTCATTGGAAAACGTCCATTTATGGCTTTTGACAACTTTTCTTGTTTCTTATATATTTTTATTAATTCCCCGTATATTTTGTATATTAGCTTTTTGCCAAAGAAAATTTGCTACAAAGATTTTCCTCTAGCTAATTTTCCCATTTAATTGTAACCATATTGGGTTTACTTTTGTAAAAGCACTTCAATTTTATGTAACCAAGAGAGAAAAATTGGGAATGCTTAATGAATTTGTATCATCCTTGCCTAGGGGCCATGCTAATCTTCTTTGTTCCAAATTTAGTATATTTATTACCAAAGTGAGCATGGTTGCATTCCTTTTTTTTTTTTTAAGATGCTCCACTCAGAACCAGGAGAACATTGTACACAGAAACTGATACACTGTGGTACAATCAAATGTAATGGGTTTCTCTACTAGCAGCAATGCAATGACCCAGGACAATTCTGAGGGACTTATGAGAAAGAACACTATCCACATTCAGAGAAAGAACTGTGGGAGTAGAAAAACAGAAGAAAAACAACTGCTTGAATACATGGGTAGAGGGGATATGGTTGGGGATGTAGACTCTAAATGATAATCCTAATGCAAACATCAGCAACATGGACATAGGTTCTGATCAAGGACATATGTAAAACCCAGTGGAATTGTGGGCCAGCTATGGGAAGGGGTAGGGGGAGGGGAGGGAAAAATATTCTTGTAACCAAGGAATAATGTTCTAAATTGAATCAATCAATAAATAAAGAAAATTAAAAAAAAAAAGAAAAAAGCTTTCAAGAAAGTTAAAGATACTACACTGAAACAGGGTGGAGTAGCTACAGATTTAATCTGTGAAAGTAGGTTTCAAGGCAAAGAGCCTTGTAAATCCAGAGAGGAACTGGGGCTTTGGGTACCAGATTTTGTCATGATGTAGAAAGAATAGTAAATCTAGCATGAGACATCCTAGGTTGGAATCCCAGCTCTGTCACTTCCTAATTTTCACTTTCTTCTCCCTCTTCACCCCTCCTTATGGTTCTGTTATTTATCACTCCCTATAGTCTCAGTTAATCTTTTTAATCTCAGACTGCCTTATTTTCATATCACTGATGTCTCAGCTTCAGCTATCCACCCCTTTTTATTTCAGTATTTTTATGAGTGCTACACCTTATGTGACAGGGACAATTTTTAATTGGCCTTCAAAGCTGGTCAATTCTGAAAACCAAAGGGCAGGTAATTACTAACAGATGGCTTTTGATATTGACAGAATGGAATATGAAATCTCTAGGGTAGGGGGCAATGCTATTAAAAATGAAAGACTCCCTTGCCTTTTTTTTATACAAATGGAGATGAGACATTGAATGTGTTCTTCCTCATCAACGGAAACTTAACAATCTAGTTCCTGAAACTGACATGAAATTCAGTCTTCTGAACCCTATTATCTCCTCTTGGTAAGTTTGCTATACCAGAAAATAATAGAATTTCAAGCTGAAAAGGCTTATAGAAACTATCTACTTCCCCTCCCCCCCAGTGTTTGTCCATTTTTGCTTGTAACACTTTCATTTTCTGAAGGCATATTTGATTCTGTTCTGTAATGCTCCATTTCACAGAATCATAGAATGACTGTATCTTGGTTCTAAGACAAGGTTCTTAACTTGAGATCCATGAACTTATTATAAAAATATTTTGATAACTTTTTATGCAATCCAGGTTCACTTTGTAACCTCGAATGCTTCATTTTATACATTTGAAAATACTATTCTAAGAAAGAGTTCATATTCTTCACCAGATGGTCAAAGGGGTCCTTAACAAAAAAAAAGTACAAGAATCCCTGATTTAAAGCAGCTAAGTGGCACAGAGAATAGAGTTCTGGGTCAAGAGTCAGGAGTAATTGTGTTCTAATGTGACTTACTTCAAATGACACTTAATGGCTGTGTGATCCTAGGCAAGTCATTTAACCTGTTTGCCTTTGTTTTCCCAACTATAAAATGGGGATAATGACAGCATCTACCTCTGAAGGCTGTTGTGAGAATCAAATGAGATAATTTGCTGAGTGCTTAGCATAATGTCTTTGCTAATTAGTCATTAATAAATGGTTATTTCCTTCTTTCCTTTCATTAGTGTGACTTTCTAATGCTGAAATTCCCTTTAAAAGATTCCTCACAGACCATAGGATCATAGATTTTAAGTTAGAACAGCTCTCTGAGACCTTTTGTTCAATTTTCTTACCCTTTGTAGTTTAGTAATTTTAGTCATGTCTGACTCTTTGTGACCCCATTTGGAGGCTTCTTGGCAAAGATACTGGGGTGATTTTCCATTTCCTTCCCCAGCTCATTTTGTAAATTAGGAAATTGACGACTATAGAGTTAAATGATTTGCCCAAGGTCACAGAGCTAGTACATATCTGAGGCTGAATTTGAACTCAGGTCTTCCTGATTCCAAGTGCAGCACGCTATCCTTTGTACCACCTTGATGCCTACTTTATAGCTCAGGAAATTGAGGCCCAGGAAAGTTAAATTACTTGCCCAAGGTCAAAGGAGGAATTTGATCTCAAGTCTTCTGGTTCGAGTTTTTTCCACTGAACATTGCTGTCTCCAACCCTGGCTTAAAACATTTATAGTGAACAAAAGCTTACTGATCTATAAAGCAGTCCATGGCCATTGCTGGACAGTTCTAATTATTAGAACACTCTTCCTTAACATTGAGCTGAACTCTCCTGTTCTAGAATTTGTAATTCTGCCTTCTGGTCAAACACAGAATAAATCTTCTTCATCTTTTCCTTGATTAGTCTTTTGAATATCTGAATATCATCCCCTTGTTTCCTGTTCCACTCCCTTCCCATATATCTTCTCCAGGCTAAATATGCTCAGTTTCTTCAGCTGTTCTTTACACTTCATACTTGCCTGGCCCTTAGGCATTTTGGTCACTCTCTTCTAGACATACCTCACTTTGCCAACATCCTGCCTAAAATATGGCACCAAGAACCAAGTGCAAGACTCCACATGTTTTGTGACAGGAGCAGAATATAAACAGGCTTTGGTATTCCTTGAGCTGGATCCACTTGTTTGTATCATATTCATACTTATTTAGCTGATGACCTTCCCTTGCCTATTTGTACTCTACAGAGTAATACACAGTAGCATGCCTGGGAAATGGAGGAGGATGTGTTCTTGTTAATGGTGTTTACAGTTAACTGAAGATTAATCCATTTGTACAATAGTCCAAGACGAGGAAACTCTAGCATCCCATGGAGGAACCTGTTTCTTGATGTCTGTTTCAGTTCTGCAGTTATATTTGTTGGTCTCTTAATCATGTAGTTCCAGAAATACTCTTGATCAGCCACAAGTCTTCAGGCTAGTACCCAGGCCGTCAATCATAGCAGCATCATGAGTTGAAAAAGCCTCCTAAAAAGACAAAGTCCAAATCATGACTGATGATTTAGGCTGAGCACAATTCGTCTAGAGGGAAAAATAAAATCCTCCCTTCAGATTTCTCACAGGTAGAAAGCAGAAGGCAGGAGGGACACTGGCCTCCCCCACTCCCAGCTGCTCCCAGGAATAGGCCTCAAGCAGCTGTTGCCAGGCCAGCCCCTGGCTCATCCTCCCCAGGGGAGCAGGAGACCATCTGTTCTGGGAGAGACCACAAACCATCCCTTCTGCCTTGCTCTTCCAGTCTCCTCTCCTCCCCACTGTCCTCCCTCTCCAATCACCCTGCCTGAAGAAAGCTGCATTAATTATGGCCCATTGTGTGTTGTAGTGTGCTGTAGGAACATGGAAAGAGCACTGGGCTTGATACAAGTGACCTGAATTTGATTTGCCACACTAGCAATTACTAAGTAGGAGACCCTGGACAAGTCAGCTCAGTTGTAAAATGGATGAGATAGGCAGCATCATAGCATTAGAACAGGAAGAAGCCTTGAAGATCAACTAATTTGATTCCTTTTCTTCTTTCTTTCTTTCTTTCTTTCTTTCTTTCTTTCTTTCTTTCTTTCTTTCTTTCTTTCTTTCTTTCTTTCTTTCTTTCTTTCTTTCTTTCTTTCTTTCTTTCTTCTTTCTTTCTTTCTTTCTTTCTTCTTCCTTCCTTCCTTCCTTCCTTCCTTCCTTCCTTCCTTCCTTCCTTCCTTCCTTCCTTCCTTCCTTCCTTCCTTCCTTCTTTCTTTCTTTCTTTCTTTCTTTCTTTCTTTCTTTCTTCTTTCTTTCTTTCTTTCTTTCTTTCTTTCTTTCTTTCTTTCTTTCTTTCTTTCTTTCTTTCTTTCTTTCTTTCTTTCTTTCTTTCTTTCTTTCTTCCTTCCTT